>NC_090175.1:14613862-14761362 GCF_024679245.1 Pseudorasbora parva | reverse complement strand
AGAGAGAGAGAGAGAGAGAGAGTCTGTGATTTATCCCCCCCCCCCCCCCAACTGATTGTTTAAGCCATGTGGTTTTTTTTTTTTTTTTTTTTTTTTTGTGGCTGTGAATGTCAGCATTATATTATATTATATTATATTATATTATATTATATTATATTATATTATATTATATTATATTATATTATTATTATATATTATTATATTATGTGTCAGGTCAATCCCTCTAACTCTAATAGTTACAGTAAAATGAAAGACATGAAGCAACCTTAGTACCAATAACAGGTACCAATATCAGGTTGAATATTTAATTCATTATGAACAGTATTATTTCTAAATTAAGGCAGATTTTTGCTCAAGTGTTGCAATTGACATACTAGGTGTCAGAGATAGGAGATGGCCAATATTTTTTAGAAGGCAGCAAAGGGTTTTTAATGGAGAAGGGCGAGGTTTTCTTGATATATATATATATATATATATATATATATATATATATATATATATATATATATATATATATATATATATATATATATATATATATATATATATATATATATATATATATATATATATATATATATATATATATATATATATATATATATAATATCATATAAAATTATATATCATTTTGAATAAGAAGCATTACTGCTTAATTTTTTTTTTTTTTACCTTCTTATAATTAAAAATTACACTCTAAAAAATGCTGAGTTTAAAACAACCCAAGTTGGGTTGAAAATGGACAAACCCAGAAATTGGGTTGTTTGAATAGTCCATGCATTGGTTGTCAAACAACCCAATTTCTGGGTTTGTCCATTTTCAACCCAACTTGGGTCGTTTTTAACCCAGCATTTATTAGAGTGTAGTGATGATCTTTGAAATCACTGATCAAGAATCAACTTTTGCCTTTCACTAGTAAAGGTTTATATATGGCTTTGGGAAACTGGCAGATTTGTCCCAGGGCAGTAATTTGAAGCAACAGGCAGTGGCTTGAGGGAGATACCACAGGTTCTCTATGCGTTCTCATTTAAGCTCGGTCTGTATATGTGACATAATTTCTCCAGCAGTGTGAGGTGAAGTTATATGAATCAGACTCTGTAAAACATTAAACGGCTCACCCATATCAAATGAACCACCTCATCCATTATTGCCTTTCTTTGTGCCGGTTTGCACAAAAAGTACAATAAATCAAACAGTCCAGTGTTTTCAGGCCTTGTCTAGACGTATTACATCCAGCTGTATTAACTTGTTTAATAGTTGTCAGTGAAACAGCCTCAGCGATTTTAAGCAGAGGTTACTGCCCTCCAAGTCCCGTCCCTCATCCCCACAGCTGTAAATCTCCTATAATTATCTTCAGGACTGAGTTGAGGCAGCCATTTTGAAAGATTTTGTCCTGTTCAGGGACTGCCTACTCAAGCGTGTTTTCCCTGCTTGCATGCCTGCTGGAGAGCTTCGTCTTCATTGGCTGGAGGTTTTATGGGAGATGAATGAAGAGTGCAAGGGCAGAATGTGTGATTTGATTTTTTTTCCCCCTGCCAGGTCCTTGTAAACTAAATATCTTTTGCATAATGTTATTCATACAAAAGCTTTTGTGCAATATATGCAGGTTTGTGGTCCCAATCACTGCTCGTGTGTATGGTATCCCATAATATGTTCTTGAGGAGGCACTTTCAGTTAAGTTTGCACATGACTGAATGCACATTACCATTGCTTCTTATTACCATAACCTTTTGATCTCCATTTTGTTTATGCTTAAATAAATCCTTAAAATTAGGCAAATGTAGACAAATATTAATTCAAATATTAATAAACTCACACTGTAATTTTTTTGTTGGTTTAACTTAAAAAAGTAAGTAACCTGGTTGCCTTACAATTTTGAATTTATTGAAATTAGAAATTTGAGTTGAAACAATGGAGGAAATTGGTTAAATAAATAGAAACTCAAAATATTATTGTATCTGAACCACATAAAAAATGTGATAAATCATGAAAATCATCTGCGTCATCACAAATAAAACACACACAATTACCCAATATGCTTAAAAAATCTTTAATATTTGAATAAAGATTATCAAAAATATTCATTGTATGAACTACAATTTTTAATTTCAATGAACTCAAGGCAATTTAGGTAACTTATTTTTTAACTTTTTTTTTTTTTACAGTGCATATACTTTTTATTTTATTCTACTAATACTTAATATCTTTTATATAATATTTGTATTTATTTATTTATTTATTTATTTATTTGCATGTATTTTTTTTAATAATTATTATTAATTTTTTTAATTTTTTTAATTGGACCAGCATATATGCACTGTAAAGAAAATTGTGTTGGTTTTTGTTGGTTTAACTTAAAGTAAGTAACCTGGTCACCTTAAAATTTTGAGTTTATTGAAATTAAAAATTTGAGTTGTTACAATGAAGGAAATTTGTTTAATAAATAGAAACTCAAAATATTATTGTATCTGAACCACATTAAAAAAATGATAAATTTCACTGTGTCATCAGAAATAACACACACACACAATTACCCAATATGCTAACAAAATCCTTTAATAATATTTTAAACGTTGTCGAATCTCAAAAAATGTTCATTGGATTAACTCAAAATTTTAATTTCAATGAACTCAAAATTTTAAGGTGACCAGGTAACTTTTTTTCTAAATAATTTTTTACAGTGTGTGAATTACTTTCAATACTGTTTTAAAAAGCATCCCAAGATGAAGTTGGCTGAGCGAATTCAGAAGCTATTTTTACCACTTTTGGTCACATTATTATTCTTGCAACATTTAGTATTGCTCTTAAATTAGGGAAAGGGTAATACTGAAGAATGAGGTTTATCTAAACATTTGACTGTTAGTCTATACGTCTGTCCATTTTAAGAGATATTTAACTTTCAAGAGAAGTTGGCTATAGGTGGAGAAATGGATCCACTCCACTGGAGCATATCACTGATATTTTGAAGGCTTAGGCTGAATGTAATTTATTTATTTTATGATTCACGTGTCCCATCATGCTTTTGATGTCATGCATTCAGAAGGAAAATAAAGCATCTGATTTGCATAAGATCCAACTTGTAAGCCTGGCACGCATGAATGGATTCTGATGTAGTCCTGCTTTACCGAGATTGGGTCATTCTTATAGACCCTGTTGTCATATGCACCAAGGAACACCTCTTTCATCTTTGAAACACCTCACTGAAAGTCTAAGTATAAAATACAAGCGGTAAATGAGCTTTGTCAAATAGTGTTTCCTTGAAGAGGGGTGCTGTAATGTTTGCGCCTTCATGCGATTCACTAAACATCGGGGTCAACGGCAAGAACTTGGCGACGATTTAAAACTGGATGTTTCCAACGATAATCCAGTTTAGTACTTGGCTATATTTTGCGTGTATCACTATATCTAGTTACAATTTATTTGGACCATCTGCTTGTGTTTTTACATCGGTTTGAAGGACAGTGGAGGTTCTCTGATATGTAACCTCGGGGAATTGCTTCTCTCCTGGTGTAAATCTTGATTGCTGTGTGAATTGGGAAAATACAGCATTGCAACGTTTCACATCTAAGACCTCCTTCACTCCTCTGTCAAACCATCTGTTCTCCTTGTATACAGTCTTTATATAACTCAACATGTGCTCCAGAAGTCCTGCCTGAGGTGTTTGCCCTTCTTTGTTGAACGATGTTGGCTCATAAATGGGTTATTTACATTACTCAGGCCTTTTAGTTGTTTCAGTGCCAGTTGGTGTATCCACTGCTCTTTGTAAACATGCTTTTTATGAACGCTGATATCAACGACACATTCTTTAAAGTTGAAATGGCACCACTTGTGACAGAACAGAAGTGCTGTCTCTTTGAGCGACCTCAATAGGCCTGTCATTTAAATTCACTTAAATAATGGCATCAGATTTGCTGGTTCGAAAGTCGTTTTTGTCTTCTGATCATAGCACATAAATTACTTGCCATTTACGGTGTACTGTTAGACTGGGCAAACCCAGCTTGATCTGCCCGGTGATTTTATTTCGCCCCGTAGCTCATTTTGGAAACCTGTACAATCATTTATCCTGCTTGTCACGCTCTTGTGGGAACCAATTACAAACTAGCTTATCCACCTGGTGCACTATTGGAGGGTTTAACACAATGACGGATAGAGAAACGATGGATCGATGCCTGTTGATCACGCCTCTCGTGGTCTGATTGGTTGAAGGACTATTCATTTGCATACAGAGTCATTTGAACTATGCTCGTTGATCACGCCTCTTGTGCAGTAGAAAATACACAGCAGACTCCCCAGACCAATGTTCAATCTTAAATTGAGCTTGGTCTGATGATAGCCAGACAAATGTTCTGTACAATCCAAGAGTAAAAGTTAATATTGTTTGAAAATTTTTGACAGGTTTAATAATCAATTAAAGTCAATGAAACTATTGATTAAATAAATTGATAATTGTTAATATGCACAACAGCATGGTTTCCAATGTCTAATGCATTAATAAAAAAGTGACAGTAAAGACATGTTACAAAATATTCCCATTTCAAATGAATGCTTTTCTTTTGAACATTCTTTTCATCAAAAATATTAAAGCAGCACGACTGTTTTCAACTGCGATAATAAGAATACATTTTACTTGTGGATCAGATCAGCATATCAGATTTTTTTTCTGAAGGATCGGAGAGTAAATTCAGCTTTGCATTGCAGGAATAAATTACTTTTTATAATATATTGAAAACATTTTGATAATATTTCACAGTATTACAGTTTTTACTGTATTTTTGATCAAAGAAATACAGCCTTGGTGAGCATAAGCAACTTCTTTCACAAATCATAATATCTCTCCAAACCCAGACTTTTGAACAGTAGTGTATATATGAGTATATTGTGTATTATTAATAATTATAATATTTATAAAGATGACTAGATGGATTTTAGATACAGCCCCATCTCAATTGTTTAATACCTTTTTACACCTTTTTATGTGTATTGTTATACACTTTTTATTATGTTATGCCCTCTTGGCCAGCCCGACTCATTTAGTCAGCATAACTCATGGATGGTATGATAGATCTTCAAAAACTTTGTGCACTCCTGAACATGGTTTAGTGCCACTAATGCATTGTAAAGATGTTTGTTTATTTAGTGTGGATGGTAATTACTAGTAAAGGAGGCAATGTCATGAATAATTTAGCTATCCTAATTTAGTATATGCCCCCCAACCATCAATTAGTGTTTACACATTTGTTTCCCGGCCCTTTTTTTCTGCAGCTGAGGTCCTCCTGGTGCGAGCCCGTGGTAGAGTCAGGGGATTTATCTCCAGAATTGTCTTTGGAGATCAGGTTTTGGCTGTCTTTCCATGATTTGTGAACAAAATCTCACTTAGCTACCCCCAGGTAAAAGTAGACTCATTTGTTTTAAAGTGGAAAATTGTAAAGGTGGGGTGTGTTTATTTTGCTGATGTGTTAAAATGTGTATTCTATCCCATTCCCAGCTTGCAGAGTCCACTATCATTAAACATTTGTGCACTGATTTCCCCATCTCTGAAATGTGTATGTGTGAAATATATATTAGTTCTGTCAAAATCAGCGCGCTAACACATGCGATTAATTTTTCAGATTAACACATTTAAAATATTTAACACTATTAATGCATAATCAAATTTTTTTCCGTCATCCTTTGGATAGCTTTACATTATATGATCACGCTCTAATTCATGCAAATGCTTTTAAACCATTAGAGCGCGACAAGACAAAAGAGAACAAGCTGTCTGTGAATGTCCTGTCTATGTGACACACAGACAACACGCTAAAATCAAGTTCTCTTTTGCGCTTGAACAAACAGTAACACACAGAATAATACCAAAATGCCCATTTGCTGGGGTATTCTCATAAGAGTAGTCTTAAATGATTTAAATAATATCTTAAATTAACTTAAAGAGTTGGGAGAAGATGAGATGCGAGTCATGTTTGGCTGCGGCAGATCTTAAAGTGACAGCAGCCTAATAAACCTGTCGCTGTGATGTCTGTTATTAATGTTAATCAAAGAACAAAGAGTAATACAGAGAAAATTGTAGCTTTAATAAAGATTCATTTATATTGAATTGATTATTTATGCAGTTAAGAAAGGTGTTTGATAACTTTATTTAATTTCTGTATATGTCTAACAGGCAGGAAGGCCACAGGCAAATATGACATTTATTATAATGGGTTTATTTGAAATTTTAGTCAAATTAAAAGTTGTTATTTTAAAAAAAAAAGCCTAATACATTTTTAAATTGATAGCTTTCAATTCTAGGCCTACTGTAATATTCAATGTCTATCATTAATGTTAAAAAAATATTTCATAGATACATCAGTAACAGTATTAGTTTCAGTAAAACTGGTCTTTATTCATGAAAAAGATGCCATTACAACAAATATTTAAAATAAACTGTCATTAAGTTGTTTCCACGTTAATTTGGAGAGTAACTGTGAAATATAAAAATATTAAAAACTCGAATGTTTTAGTAAAAAAAAAAATCAATTAAATTTAGTAATAACACCTTTAAAATGTTCAGAGCTGTTTGGTTTTAGAAAAATCAACATTTATGAAATGCATGAATATGTCAAAGCACTCGGTGTCACTATCTTTTGGATTCAGAACTGCAAATATTTAATTTCCTTTCATTTAACCTCTCCATTAACATGCCATTTATCTTCCTAATATTCAACGCTCTAACCTTTGTGTGCAGGGAGCAAATCCGACAAATTGTCATTCAACACAAAAGCATCATGGTGGATGTGAATCGCTAAGAGTCAGTTTACAAGCTGCCTAAATGTAGCCATTATCTCCATTGTTGGGGAGATATAGTGGAAGGGCTGGAACCACTAGAGATGAGAACACTCCGGCATAATCACACGCTTGGCCGCTGAACCCTAGCAAGCAACAAGGGTGTCTCTGCATCTATCTGTCCCCCTATGTTAATTACACTGATATAACAGAGTGTCAGATGTGATTTGGTCTCATCTCTGTTGCGTTAAACACTTTTTTCCCCACTGGGCTGCTCAGCAGTCTCTCTCTCTCTCTCTCTCTCTCTCTCTCTCTCTCTCTCTCTCTCTCTCTCTCTCTCTCTCTCTCTCTCTCTCTCTCTCTCTCTCTCTCTCTCTCTCTCTCTCTCTCTCTCTCTCTCTGGCTGTGAATCTACGCTCTGAGATAGATTAAAAACTCTCCTATGATATCAAATGCATATCTTGTTGAAATCACTTTCAAATGTGGTGCTTCTGTCAGATATATGTAGAAGGAAAGTGCTCTGGAAGATGTGTTAGGATTCAGGGAGATTTATACTGTGTATAAATCAAGTTCAGTCATGAAACTCTAGGGCCCTATTTTAACGATGTGAGCGCATGGTCTGAAGCGCAGTGCGCAGGTGCACTTAGGGTGTGTCCGAATACTCTTTTGCTTGCTTAATGTTCTAAACACCATTCAGGCGCATGGTCCAAAAGGGCGTCTCATCTCCCATTCCCTTTAAAATTTCGGATTCGCAATTTACATGGCGGAATTTGCGGGCAGAAAGACTAAACGCTTGAGAGGAATCCTTTTATTTTTAATATTTAAAAATGTCTACGTGCAGCTGCGCATCCCTATGTGTGTAATAAGCAGTGTGCGCGTGTTGTGCACCCGTTTATGGGCGCATAACCTTTAAATGAAACGAGCAAAATACTGCAGTCGTTTTCAGTTGCCTCAAAATAGCAACACGCCGACAATGCACCTGAACACGTCTTGTTTTTTGGACCAGCACACCCATGGGCGAACAGATGGGCACAAGTTAATTTACTATTCAACTCTTTCCCCGCCAGCATTTAAAAAAAAAGTTGCCAGCCACCGCCAGGGTTTTTGACAATTTTCACAAAAATTGAATAGCACATTGAATATTAAGTTGAATGAATATCTGAGCATGCTTCTTTAAAAATAAAAAAATAGTAAAAAAATAAACGTTTTTTTAGATTCATTTGAATATGGGTAAGTTTCATAAAAAAGTAACACTTTGAACAAAAAGAAAATCACGTTTTTGTGAAAACCTGTATCCAGATCAGATTCAGAGCAATGATCAAACACAGATGGAGTAGATCGAGTCTATCAACACCTCTAATGCTTGTACAGTCCTGTAGCTCATCCTAGGTCCACGTTTCATTCACTAACATTAGATAGTTTTGCTGTTTAATGACGATGATCACGTTATTTTTTCATATCGCTTGTTTTACTGCATCTTCCTCGCGTGTGTTTTGATCAGGAGTTTCATACTCATTGAGAAGAGGCACAATAGGGCCTCTACTATTATCCAATAAGAATTGGATAGAGTGTAAAGATGTAGGTCAGATACAAATCACATTTAGAACCGTTTGAAAGTGCAAAATGCTGTCTAGTAAACGGGATATATCAATAATAAGTGATCAGCTGCAGATGTCTGTGAAAGAATTCAGAACTGGATGACAATGAATATTCAGCCAGATAGTTCTTCTGGACCTCGGCCGTGTCCTCGCTCAGGGAGAGTGCCCTGAAAGTGTCTCTCCCACACACGTTAATCAGGGGAAAAGACGGATGAATAAGACATGACCGTAGACTGGCTACACACTCACGGTCAGCTCAAGAAACTCTGTACACTTGTGTGTGTTTGGTAGAGAGAGTCTTCATGAGTGTGTTTCAGGTTCATTTGGAGCTTCTCGTGATGCAGACTAATGCTGACAGATTCCTCCCTAGAACCAGCAGTCTATCCACACACTGTCTAATTAAAACTAATCTCTCAGCTTATCTTCACTGCTGGCTAAAATCAAAATATGCTGCATTAACATTATTACTTTTTCTGACAGCTTCACTGTTTGCTCTCTGGCAAGTCTTTTGCTTTTCTGGCCCAAAACACTGCACACAATACAAGTTGAGTGCAAAGTTTCCCTTATTCAAAAGGATAATGTGTATCATTTGCTGATGTGATAGTTTGCTGGACCTGGCCCATATTACTTTGTATACATAGACTGAAAAAAGGAGATGGTTTTGGCAGGTAATATCGAATTTTGCCTTTAAATCAATTATACTCAATCTAAGGTACTTTAGCTAGTGCAACAATCGGTTCATTATACAAATCAAGTGCCATTTTTGTCCCCCATATGCATTTGTAAAATGACTTTTGATGAGTAATGCATATAGCCAGTGCCAACTTTCACAATGCATTAGTCAACGGTGTCTCTTATGCTTACCAACTATAAAAATACAGTGCAAAACAAACTCGGTAATATTGTGGAATATTATTATAATCTAAAATGTTAAACTGTAATGTATTCCTGCTGAATTTTCAGCATCATTACTCTTCAGCATTCATTCTAATAGGTTGATTTGGTGTTCAAGAGACATTTCTATCAATATTTGTGGAAACTGATTTATTCAGGATTCTTTATTAGAAAGTTTAAAATAACAATTTATTTGAAATAGAAAATATTTTGCACACTGTCCAATAAATGCTGCATTACATTTGTAAATTCAATCAACTTGGATGTTTAACTCATTTCAACTTTACATTAATCTGACAATTGACAATCTAAACCATTAGTTGAATATTCTATAACTTATAAAAAAGTTGAAAATTGCTTAATTTATCATAACAAAAATGTCATAACTTTTTGGTCATGTATATATATATATTTTTAACAATGCAGCAAAGTCAAAGTCTGTACTGTCATTTAAAGCATCTTTTTTAATGATATATATATATATGGCTGAACCACAAACTTTTAAATGGTAGTGTACAATATAGTTGCTAAAATAACAATAATAGTTGTTAACAAGCAACATGTTTTAACCTTATGACCATAATGTTTTCCCTAATGAGCTGTATATCTTTTATGTCCATACATATTATAGCTTAAGCTACAAATGTTCATTTATCCAAGCCACTTAAAGCCACTTGTTTGATAATGACCCATTTGCTTTTGCTAAGACAACACTGTGATATAAAGTGTGAAGCATGAAAGTGTTTATCTGTCGATATCCCTTGGTGTTGAAATGCGTTTTTAACATTTAATGCTTTTGTAACGGATTTGGAAGGCCTAATGGAAACTGAAGAGGAGCTGAATAGAAAATGCAGATGAATTTTTAAAGGCTCTTGTTCTTTAAAAGTCTCTGTATATGTGGGCTTAGGTGTCTGCAGATGCCAGAGAAAATAGGCTGAGTTTAAGAGTTCAGCAGAGCAGAATCTTGCGCTGGGGTTCAGGCACTTATCTGTGTTTTGAGCCGTGTCAGGGTCTAAAGGGAGAGCTCTGTGTACTGTAGTGTGCTCTTTCTGTAGTTTGTAAAATGCATTTGGTAAAGAGTCTAAAACTGTGTGAAAAGATGCAGAGTGCTGGTATCACTATGGCAACACTGGCCAGATTTTGCAACCAAGAATCGATTTCTCTTAATTAATTTTATTCTGTCTTTGACCGATAGTATATGCCCAATTAACGTGTCTATATGCTTGTGTTTATGGTGCCGCCCACTCGGGCTTATTTAGCCTCAGTGTTAAGTCTTAAATAATAATACTAGTAGGTGTTGCAGTACACCACAACTTTTATCTAACCCTTTTAAGAAGAATTCAGTCTAAAACAGCTCTCGCTCCTTGCTGTGCAACACAAATCCCTCATGATAACATTGACACTGAAACGAATATGCTGAATAACTTTTATTTCCTGTATTGATATTTCTTTAGAAAGATTTAGTTTAGGCTTTTATCAGCCTTTAGTTTACATCACAGCCTTGAAAAATGGGCAGTTTTTTTTTTTTTTTTTTTTTTTTGGAATGCAGCTAATGCACGTTTTTTAGTACATAGCATATTACAAAGCAGTTTAACAGAAAACCTTGATGTTAATGTTTGTAATAACTTTAACATTTTGTAATAAAACACAATGGCGTGCCTTCTATATTGGATACGACGGGAATGGTGCAACATACTTATGTGAGTAAAACATGTTTTTTTATACCTGATAGTATTGCATTGTTACAGATTGTATTGATTATTTGTACGTATCTAACAGAACATACCTCAGCATGCTGTCACAGGCTGGAGAATCCTTTATTTGTTGGTTCACTGCGATTCGGAATCAGACTCCGACATCTATGGGCCAGGGCTCGCAAAGCCCAACGCCCGGGGCGATGTGTTTTTCAGACGGGCTACCAAAACGTAAGCCCGTCGGTAGGCCGGTGAATCTTAAATAGTGAAATAATCTTCCTTTCTTGATGTGCGTTGTTCAAGTATATCCCAATCTATCGCAGGTGGATTTGTTTGGTAAAGACGTTTTGCAAGCCCTGTGAGATAATCATTCCGGTTGCCGCTTTCAAAACAATCCCTCCATTATGTGAACTGACCTCATGTGAAGGGGAGCAGCAGATGCTTAAATATGTAAATCTTATCCAATCCAAAAAAGAAAAGAAAAACAATAGAAAAAAAATTTGATTTGTCCATTTTTATTTCATGGTGACTTTAATGCCTAAATTTGCAGTTTAGAGCTTGGTGGTGATGTAAACAATCATAGATCTGAGGTTGATGACTTTGAAGCACATGGTCATGTGAATTACATGTTGAAGCATTAGATAAGTGGCTGGTGGGCTTTATAATTGAGTACATTCTCATTTTAGAAAGCATTCAATTGGGCAAATTCAGTGAAAAAACTATGCCATCAATATTTTTATCTTTTCATGAAAATAAATACTTTTTTCATGCATTTAAGTATGTATTTAACTGCATAGGACACTAGCATACTGAGGGCCTCAAAGCTAACAGGACTAAAACCACAATTTCAAATCATATAGGTTCCAAAATATTAACATGAAATCAAAATGTGACACTTTAAATTACATTGCTAAACTTATTTTGAACTATTCTTGGTAAACTTTATTCTAAAGTGATTCTGAAGAGATATTTTTTTGTGGCTTTTTTAAAACCCCTTCTCTCCAACAAGGCAATTTTTGTAATCTAAACAATTCCCAATAAAAAGATGAATTGTCCTTGATATCCCGTTTTGGTCACTATGATTTTGCCAAGTAACTGGATCAAATTTTGTGACCCATGCTGGCAAAATGAGTTGGAATGCACATGGGCCAATTTCAAGCTAATGGCAAAACAAGTGATTTTTTTGTTTGTTTGTTTGAATTTGAGGTTTTCATTGCAATTGCTCGTCTAGCAATCCCAATGCTCAAAATAGCAATTAAACATCTAAAAGTATCTTTATTTGTATGTTTTCTAAGAGGAGAACATTTCCTTTTTTTCATAAAAAGTGCCATTTTTTTTACTTGATGACTCTGCTTATACTTTCGCAGAGCACAATTTTGGTATCGTTTTAAAGCGCAGCATTCCAACTTTGTGTATATATTAATAGCAAATTCTCGATGGCAGAAATGTGAACTAATGAAATGTTATTTTCAAACCCAATATGATGTAAACAAAATGATTTTATCCACACTGACTGAAAGATCAAAAGCGCATTCCGAGTTACACAAATACACAGAATTACAGTATTTCAAAATATCTGTCTTGGCGAGTATTCAGGCAAAAATTATTTATGTCTGAAGTCAGCGTTTGGTTAACCATTGGGGAAAAGCATCTGATGTGTAACATTATAGATCTGTGCATTACAGTAGGTCTTAATATATATCTTGTCTGTTTTATTAATGTTAATCAAACAATTATGGTATCATGGAAAAACGTCCCCTATGGATATTTGATTTTGACTTGGTGTGTGCCAAATTTGGGGTTATGATCAGCGACTTTGTTTTCTCAAAATTAACTTTGCTGATTCTATAGACTTCAAACAGGTGAAGCTCAGTCATTTTTCTATGATTAAAAAAAAATCATTTTAATAAAGAGTGTGAAAAACACAGGCCACATTTTTATTTGTCCTGGAACAACATATATAGTCTTAACACTATCCCTATCCCTATCTCTAAACCTCACACTATGCTAACTTTTCCCTAAAATCAAAGGGAATTAATAGGTGAATAAGTTTGGTGTAGAAGCACCTAACCCTGGTTGTAATGCTGCCTTCATGTGCTTTTGGAAACGTGTTAATTCCAAACCGATCTCATGGCAATTTGTACATATTTTATGAGGTAATTCGTAATTTTTTTGCTAAATCGTACGTATTTGATGAGTTGCCAAATTCATATGAATTTGTACGAATTACCTACTTCAAACCCCGCCCCTAAACCTACCAATCACTGGGGTTTAGACAAAACATACAAATTTGTACAAATTCGTGAGGTCGTACGAATTAGCCACCTTGTAAAATGCCTAGGAATTGGTCGTGAGATAGTGTTGGTTAAATCCCACTTCAGAAGTCGTAAGCACGAGCTTGCTGCATTCAAGTAATTTGTTGTCGAAATGAACAGTAATCATGGTTTATTCTTACCTATTTATTGGGAAAATTGTATTACAACCAAATGTATATGTAGAGTCACATGCATTAACAACCATATAAACATTTATGATGCTATCGAGTTATTTCGATCAAATGAAGGCTAATTTCGCTGTGTATAAAAGTGTGTTGATCCAGGAACACGTTTTACTTGGGGAAATCACATCCACCTGTTCCACCCAAAAATGTCACATTGCGAAAGACAATTGGTACACAAATTTTCTTTTACCTAGCGGACCCAACAATAGATTTGCCAGTTTTATCATGACGGTGTGTGTGAGGGTTCACATGATCACTCATTTGCCTTATTTTTGTCTTCTTATGGACATTATTTCACCAACATTTCTAGTAACTGGTGGACAATAGGTAACCAGTCAGATCTCAATCGAAACATTTTCAAATGCAAGCAGCATGGTTAAGCCAAGACCTTGTTCACAAAGTGAATGTTTCTCCCTGTGAAGAACAACTGTGTGTGATGTTTGTGACTCTCGGATCCTAATCAACCCCCATATAAATAATAAACAAGAGAGCCAGGGCTTACTATATGCGGTTATTGCCCATCTCTCTGAGTTTGATAAAGCAGGGAGGAAATTGCTTTCAGCCCTTATTACTTGTCTGACTGTTCATGTGCACCTGGAAGTTTCCAATCTCATCTAAACTCTCAGACTCTATATTCAAAAGAAAAGAGACAGAAAGAGAGTGATACAGTGGAAGAGGAATAAAGAGATGAATGAGAGAGGTGCCAAAAAAAGATGGAAGCGTGAGATAGCGAGAACAAGGGAGAAGAAAGAACTTATTTGCCTAGACACTCAAAAGGCCAAGGATAGCACTGCACGTGTGTGTTAAGATCCATGTGTATGTGTGCTTGATTGTTCTGCCCATTTAACACAGTCGCTGAATAGCACTATAATTGTTCACCATGGTTGTTGCTATGACGATCCCGAGCATGTTTGCCAAAGGGAAGACTGTGAAAGAGTGAATTAGAAGTGTCTGATCCTTTATTTACTGAACTCCGTCCAAAAACACATTGTGGTGCAACATGTGAGAAAATACACTGGTTGGTTCTATATATATATATATATATATATATATATATATATATATATATATATATATATATATATATATATATATATATATATATATATATATATATATATATATATAGAACTATACAGTATCTGGCTGTAGTACGCTGCAATATTCCCTGGATGGTTAACATTGTCTCTTTCCCATCACACTGTTAGTCCCTGCACTAAGTCATATGAGTTCAACCTTCTTGGAATGCCATTAAAAGTTCATAAAAAGCATTTAAAATACATTTGATATGTGCACAATCTTCTGAATCCCCACTGCCTGCTTCTGTGTGTGTCATCTTGTCAAAATAAGATGGCTACTGTGGCTTGAAGACAGATTTGGTTCCCATGATCTAACAATCATCCCTAAAAGACACAGCAGGGCGGTTCAATTTGCGAGAACTTTGCACTTCAGATATACAGTTCAATTGTGAGCAAGATTTCAAAGTTAAAAGGTGGAACAAGAGAGTTTAATAAAATGAAAAATAACACACATTGGTTGGCCCATTTACATTCTTAAAGCATGCTTGGAACCGCAGTGCTATTAATTATCTTAAGAGCATGTTTTATTTGAGGCTTACCTTACCCTGCCAAGGCCACAATTAGATGGATTTTTGTTGTTGATTTTTTTTAACAGTATTTTTCAGCTGTGACCTATATATATATAGTAAATATAGATTTTTCTTGCCTTGGATGGCCTGGTCTGAAAACAAGATCAAGTTCATGTTCATTTTTGATGAAAATGTTGCTTTTTTGAAGCAACTGATAACGATAACTATTTAAATCAAATTATACTTTAAATATTTGTTTTCCCAAAGATGGTTTCCGTCTTTTTAGGTAGTTTTTATCATGCCGATGTTAGTTCAAGCATTGGGTTTTAGTTAGTTATTTGATAAACGGAGGTGTAATCGACAGCTTCTCTTGGAGCTTGACAGGTTCTGGTCTCCATCTGTTTTCATTATCTGGAAAAGGGCAGCTCAGATCTCGAAATAAACTTCTTTTTTTGTTTGCATTCATACAGGTTTAACAACATGAGAGTGCGTTTTGATGACAATATTAAAATTCTGTCATCAGTTGCTTACCCTCACATTGTTCCAAACGTGTGACTAAGGCAACTTTCTTCTGTGCAACATATATTTTTTCAATTTAATTAATGTGAAGATATCTTTTATTATGTTCAATAGAAGAAAAAAAGTTTGGAATAATATGTCGGCAAGTTTAGATTTTTGGGTAGACTATCCCTTTAAATACATATTCATTATAGTGTATAGTATTAAGGTTAGAGGTCAATTCATATTTACGGCTTATGCGAGAGATATAGCAGGACCTGACCTCTTCTTGCTGAGATTTAATATATTTTAATATCAATACCTAGATGACCCATCTAATTAGCATACAATGAAAGTGTGCAAGTATGCAAATAGCCAGCTTTATAAATCTTTTAAAGCGCATAATTTTCCGCTTTTCCAGTTTAAAGTTCATATTACCACTTATTATTCAGTGCTGAGGATACTGCCTTTGATTTCTTTGGAAACCATTAAATTTGCCATCTTTCACCCTCCCTTCTCTTTCATATTAATTTGAGCATATTACAGAACAACGGGCCATTTTTTGCTGTTCATAGTATATGTGACTTCATTTAGGAAGCATTAGATGGAGTTCTGTGCTAAGGTTTGAGAAAAATTTGGCATATGAGCATGTTTATATATAATCTCTACAATCATTTTAATAATCATATATTCTATATAAACAGCTGCATGCTTTGTTAATGTGCACTTTTTGTAATTGTTTTCTCTAGGAACACAAAATGAGATATCAAAGAAGTCCAAAATGCTCCTTTTTATAAATTTACATTTAAAATCTTATCTTGTCTAGGCTTTCCTAGTCTTTGAGAGGAATGGTTTAAACTTTCTTTATGTGAGTGTGAAAACTAGTCTGTGTGTTGCACTTTTGAGCAGAGAGTGCGCGTGAGTTGAGCAGAAATGCAGCTTCTCTGGATCTCCAGCAATATAGGGAATAGAGTTCATATTATGTGAGCGTGACTGGCACAAGGGCCCAAGAGGTCAGAGCTGTTCTATATGGATATTTGTATGTGCTTCTGTGTTATGTACACGCCAATGAGCCAAAAAAATGACCTCTTGAGCTCTTGTGGCTCATTGGTGTGCACATAACACAGACACACACATGCACACTTCACTTCCAGCCTTTCATATGTGCTCTCACACACCTTTATTTATACACCTTTAGTAAGATTTTGTTTTTGAAAGAAAATGTATTAATTGTGCATATTTATGTATGAATATATATGTGTGTGTGTGTGTGTGTGTGTGTGTATATGTATGTGTGTGTGTGTGTATATATATATATATATATATATATATATATATATATATATATATATATATATATATATATATATTTATATTATATATATATATATATATATATATATATATATATATATATATATATATATATATATATATATATATATATATATATATATATATATATATATATATATATATATATATATATATATATATATATATATATATATATACACACACACACATTATATTTCCAAATGTATTGGTAAACCCTTCCAAATCATTGAATTCAGTGTTTTTCCCAATCACTTCCTTGGCCACAGGTTTTTAAAATCAAGCACCTAGGCATGCTGACTTCCTCACTATTAAATATTCCACGGTTAACTGTCAGTGGTATTATAACAAAGAGGAAACAATTGGGAACAACAGCAACTGAGCCACAAAGTGGGCCACGTAATATCAAAGAGCGGGGTCAGCGCATGCTGAGGCGCACAGAAGTAGCCAACTTTCTGCAGAGTCAATAGCTACAGACCTACAAACCCCGTGTGGCCTTCAGATTAGCTCAAGAACAGTGCGTAGAGAGCTTCATGGAATGAGTTTCCATGGCCGAGGAGCTGCATTCCAGTCTTATGTCACCAAGTGCAATGCAAAGCTTTGGATAAAGTGGTGTAAAGCAATCGCCACTGGACTCTAGAGCAGTGGAGACATGTTCTCTGGAGTGACGAATCTGGCAATCCGATGAATGAGTCTGAAATTGGCGGTTGCCAGGAGAACGGTACTTGCCTGACTGGATTGTGCCAAGTGGCGGAGGGGGGATTATGATGTGGAGTTGCTTTTCAGGGATTGGGTTTGGCCTGAGTTCCAGTGAAAGGAACTCTTAATGCTTCAGCATACCAAGACATTTTGGCCAATTTCATGCTCCCAACTTTGAGGGAAAAGTTTGGGGATGGTCCCTTCCTGTTCCAACATGACTGCAAACCAGTCCACAAAGCAAGGTCCATAAAGACATGAATAAGTTAGTTTAGTGTGGAGGAACTTGACTGGCCTGCACTTGAGGACGGAACTTGAGTCCTGACGTCAACCCATTAGAACACCTTTGGAATGCAAACCAGGCCTTCTCGTCCTGGTAGAAGAGTTGAAGCTGTTACTCCTATTTAACTCCATATTTAAAATTAAACATTAAGAATGGGATGTTCTCAATTTCATGTGCATGAAAAGGCAAGTGTCCCAAAACTTTTGGCAATACAGTATATACATGTATACATTCATTCATACATTCATACTTACATACAGTACATGTATGTTGCAGTAGAGTGTTAATCTGTATTTCAGTGACTCAATGTCTTTTACTTGGTAACATATATAATTATCATAGTATGTGCCTAACTTTTCTCACAGTCACAAAGAGCAAGACAGTAAGAATGAGATGCTACAAATTGTTCCTCGGAATACGTTTGTTAAAACTACAATGGTAAAGTGACTTTTCCGACCTATTCAGAACGCTTCCCGCGGCTCATGCTCTCACAAACACACTCTCCTCTCACACAGACACATCCTGAGGCATTAGCTCACATGCTCACTAGGGGGAGTGTGCAGCTTGAAGCTGAACAGCCGGACGCAATGTGCGGCGGTGTCTGTGTGCTCATTTCTCATTAATAGTTGTGACAGCCGTCCCATTTTTGCAGGCGTCCCATTTTCTACACCTACTGGCTCCTTTTTGATGGTGTTGCTCGGGCTGCTTTTCTCTCACATGCTCCTGAGAGCAGTTCTCAATGCAAGTAAAAAGTCACTGTGCTGGTGGAGGGAAAGTTTGAGTTCTGCGCTGTGCTTTCTCGAGAAGAAAGACACTTAGCATAATCACAAGGTTTATAGGAAATGGAGAAAGAAGCAGCATGTGGCAAGACTCAGAATGCAGACAACTACTACAGATTTAGTCGAGTTCAAAGCTTTCACATCTAGCACCACATACAACAGAAACGGCAACAAAACAAAACAAAAACCACAGCAAAGCATTCTGGGAGCGGATGCAATTTCCGCTCTTTAGCGGTGACACTCGTGGCTTGTGGTTCTTTCGCTGCCTTCAATTGGTATGTTTGTAATATGCTTCATTAGAATGTAACACACAAATTAAGGCGTCACAAAAAATCTAACCTAGACAAGACACAGCGAGATGTTTGTTTCAGAAATGTCAGTTCTTCTGTGTCACTGTCGGCTCTGATGCAACAAATGCAATATTTATGAGCTTCCCAGACACTTGAAGAGTCCTGAGTTGTCAACATGGGCTCAAAGGCCACTGGGATGTTTGATCCCCCTTCCTCCCTCCCACGGCGTGGGATATGACAGACTTAAGGGCTGGAGAAAGGCAGGCTAACCAATTCCTGACCCTCAGAAAGTGCTTCAGCGACAAAACTGACTGATATCACTCCTTTTTGAGAGAAACTGCAATCCCTGCTGAAAAAAAAAAAAAATTCTTAAAGCCAGGGTGAATTTCCATGGTTAGTACTGGATTTGTGAAGATAGGGATACCAGCATCCAGGGTGGGGTTCAAAAAAAATATTTTCTGCATTTTATTTATATATACATATACATACATATATACATATATATATATATATATATATATATATATATATATATATATATATATATATATATATATATATATATATATATATATATATATATATATATATATATATATCATTCAGCATCCTGCGCTTTTTCCACCTCGTAAAATACGTACGAATTGCCGTGAGATCGGATTGGGTATTCCCTTCATGCACATCTATTATGTAGATATGGCCTCTACACTATTTATACTGCGTTATTTTCTTATTACAGAAAGTTTGTAGCCTGACAAGCCAGACCCACATCAAGATGTTTGGTCTGGGAACTCACCATTGACAGGGCTCAATCCGAGGGGCGGGATAAACGGTTGTCTTTCAAACTCCCTCTGCACGCGATAGGATAGCTCTACAACTAACCAGAGCAACGAAGGTGAAGCGGAGCTCATTGACATATCAAACTTTCTCCGTATCCGGTCGGCAAAACTCTGAACACATCTTCCCTTTTTAAGAATGACTTCAGTGCCGTTCTTTGTTCTTTTCTCAGAGAAAAGCTTAACTCCAAGTCTTCCAGAGTCGCGGTCAAAGCTGATTCGAAAGACCGCCGTTCGGCAGTTTCTGTGTTTACTTAAAGCACGCAAGCGCAACCTGGCCGTCATTAAGCCCCGCCCACCGACTCTATACACGATGTGATTGGCCTGACCAGAGTTTGGCGATTTCAGCTCAGAAGTGTATTGACACTCCCGGGCAGATTAGATTTGCTGCCGTTAGGGTCGACTAGATTTCTAGGCTAGAAAGTTTGTACAAATATTAGTAAAAAAAAAATCCCTTTACTAAGGCTATAAATATCAGAGAGGAACATTATATTATTTTGTTCTACTAAATAATAACCAGCTGCCAGGCACTGTCTATCAAAAAAAAAAAAAGAATCAAGTATTCTACTGTTGAATACTGCAGAAACACTTATATGAGGTTCATATCATCAATGCCGCAACCTGGTTAGCGCAGGACTGAATCTCATATCAATTTCCTGCTTAGAGCTGAATCAAAAGACAAAGTGATATTGTATTTGTATTTGTGTTTTATATTGTTAGTGTAGAGCCGAGCACTAGCTTTGCCAAGTCCATGGATTTCTAAGGAATCCATGCTGATAACATTTATGTACTTATTTACACCCTGATTCTTATAACACTCACACACATTGATCTACAGTTTTCAGGTATTGTTGATGCAAAAAAAAAAAAAATGTTTGTATCCTACATTATGTGGTGTAAGCAACTTTTGGTTATCCCATCTAAAGGACAAACATATATCTCCCAAAATCTCCTGTAACATCAGCCCTATAGACAGATCTGCAGGCTGATAATGTGATCTCTATCCGAAGGGAAGTGAACAACCGTGCTGGGCTGTGCAGGAAATATACTGATGAACATATGGAGACTTTGCAAATACACAGGAGCAATGGAGCTATCATTTCCAGCATCAATGCACACAGGCGGCATGGGAGAGCTGATGCAGCCATCCGGAAATACTCCGATCTGCATGCTCTGTGTTTGTGCACGTGTATGTGCTAGTCTGTGTTTACATATAAGGGAATACTACAGAAGTGACCTCTCACACAGCCTTACCTCTCTCTCCTTCTGTCTCTCAAGTTTCTCTGTTTGTTCCAACATCTAGATAAGTTCCTTTATGCCTAGATGCAACTCAGGTGGAAAATCAGTATTTTTTATCCAGCTAATCTGTGCAGTGTTTCCTCCGCCTTACCCGTGCACTATCTGCACATCTGATCTATCTGTAATTACACATACAAGGCATGGACGATTTTACAATTTTCTTTTTTTCTGCTTTAGTTGGAATACTTCACCCTTGACGTATGGAGTATGTCAGGAAAGATGGTGTTCACTCCTCTTTTATGGCCGTTCAGGCTATTTTGGTGAATCTCACAAAAACATGTGCAGGTCACATTTCACCCCGAAATTTAAAAGGTTAAAGTAAGAAAATGAAGCCCATTAAGAACAAGAGTAATTCCCTCAAACTGGGAGGAAGATTCACATATTTTTCATTACCTTAATAGAAATAAAGAAAAAAATATATGCATCAGTTAATGTTAGTACATGATAAAAGCAAGATACAATTAAAAAAAAACATTATTTAGTGCTTTACATTAATGAGAACTGCTATAAATGTCACATTGCAAAAAAATACAAATGTAAAAATGTATAAATAATAATAAAAAATAATATTATTGGTCATAAAATAGACTTTCTTTAACCCATCCTTCCCATGGGTCATTTTGACCCAAAAACTATTTTTTTTAAGTGTTCATCAGAGTGGTCCAAAACCCTAGAACTTTGGTCATACTTTAACCACGAGTACACACACAGAAAAAGTTATTTATTTTGTGGTTGAAATAAAAAAGTATATATTGTATAGCATAGAAATCGAGAATGCACCCATAGTGGCAGAAAATCTAATCTGCCGCGAGTGGAGTCTAGTAACTCTCAAAAGACGTCTCGGCAGGGAAAAACCCGGGCTTAACATTGCAGAGTTGCATACTACTTGTAAACAAAGAAGCTGGCGAATGGCGGTCTTTCGAATCGGCTTTGGCCGCCACTCTGGAAGACTTGCAGTAAACTTATTTATATACTTAAAGCTACACTGTGTAACTTTTTTAGTTTATTCTTAGCTAAAAACACTTAGTTCTTTCAAAAATATATGTACTCATTAATTTATATTTTTTTCTTTCAAGAAATAAAGTATTCTCGTAAGTTTATAATATGCCATTGAAAATACATCCGGGTGAGGGGTTTGAATGCTAGTCGCCATGTTGCCCCTCCATCTTGAAAGTACATTAGCCAAAGAGGGACATACCCGTGAATTCAAGCTTCGCCTTTCGCGTTTTAACACTCAATGGCACTCATGGACGAGGTCGTGTTAATCTTGGACTAAATCGGCCACCGTAGGAGTTCAAACGAAATCGGAATTGAGAGGAACAGAAACTAATATTCACTGGATTGTCATATACCTTGATGGGGGAAAATATCACAGTGTAGCTTTAACATAGTATAAGTATAGTTCTATATACATTTGAGAAATGTTTTTTTTTTTCACACAAGGTAGGCAAAGATGTAAATTGAGTAAAAATCATGTAAACTGAGTAAACATCTTACTCAATGTAAGATATTTTGAACTGAATTAAAAGGATCATACATTAAATTGTGAATTTGAGTAGAAAGCCTGTGCTTAAATTATATTTATTTATTATGTACTGATAAAATCTAGTCATTTAAAGTTAAACATATAAAACAATACAAAAAAAATGCATTAAAAATAGTCAAATTTTAAAGATTTCTGGACAAAAATGATGTATACTTTTAGGGCTCCGGGTCATTTTGACCCATGAGGGAAGGATTTGTTACAAAGTGTGAGGGAGGGATGAGAGTTAAGTAAAATATAATATCTTATTTCTTATCTCGATGTTCAGAGATGCTCTTGACAGGCTTCATAAGACTCACTTATTAACTCTTTCTCTGGCAGCATTTAAAAAAAAAAAATAATTCCAGCCACCGCCAGGGCTTTTGACTATTTTCACCACAATTTAATAGTCTGTAGAATATGTAGTTTTATGAATATCTGAATATGCAATCAATCAAAAGAAAGAGCTGACCCTCTTCTTTTAAACAAACAAAAACACATTTTATTCTAGCTTCTTGCATTACTTTTTTATTAACACTTGAATAAGGGTAAGTTTCATAAAAAAAGCAACATTCTGAACAAAAAGCTGAGAAAATCACGATGTAAAAGACTGTTTCCAGATCAGATTCAGAGCGATGATCAAACACAGATGGAGTAGATCGAGTCCATCAACACTTCTAATGCTTGCACAGTCCTGTAGCTCGTTCTGGGTTGACATTTCATTCACTAACATTAGGCAGTTTTGACTTTTATGATGTTTAATGTTGATGATCACATTATTTTTCATATGCATATGAATATATGTGATTGTTTGTTTAACTCTGTCTTACCCGTGTGTGTTTTAAACAGGAGATTCAGTACTCATTCAGGAGATGCGTAATAGCGCCCCCTAGCGTCTAACAGTGAAAACACAGAAACCCGGAAAATTCAGTTCCCTTTCGGGGAACTCGAGCTGCGTCGAAACGCTGTGAGAACGCCTCTGCGTTAATGCGTCGTGAAGCGCCTGTAGAACCATTCCATCGGAAAAAAGATCGATCGTCGGCGTGATGACGTCATCGACCGGAAGCTATAAAACGTCCGTGAAAACAAACAGGAACTAGCTTCTGTGCCTTCAGTAAGCGATCTGTGTGAACCTGTCTGTCTATTTGGTGTTTTTGTCTGTCTATTGAAAGAGTTTTTCCACCCTTTGTTAAATATTCCATATATATTTTACAAAAAAGAGAAAATAAAATAGATAGAGAAATGGCGAGCGAAAGCAGTAACTTTAAGAGGTGTGTTCATCCCTGCCCACGCTACATCACGAGTGGGGATACACACTCTCTTTGTGTTGCCTGCTTGGGAGCGCAGCATGCCCAGGCAGCCCTCGAGGGGGCTGCTTGCGAGCACTGTGAGCGTATGCCACTGAGAACGCTGCGCTCCCGCCGGGCACTCTTCGAGGAGGGTGCCTCGGCTCGTGTTCCCCGCGGCTCTGGTCCCGCTGCTGCCGAGGCAGAGCGGAGGCTGCAGTCGTGGGGTTCACAATTGGATGTTGCGGAGGGGTTTGAGACGGGCGCTGCCTTATCTCTGCCCTCACCCGCTCCATCCAGCGGTTCTTCTCGGGGCTTGGAAGCACGCATTGCGGTTTCTTCCCCCCCGAGAGAGCCGCCGGTGCTCCAACTATCCAGCTCCGAGGAGGTGGACGTTGAGAGCATCGCGACTGAAGATTCGCCACTTCAGTCCCCTGCGAGTGATGAGCTCGTTGAGGTTCTAACGCGAGCCGTGGCCAGATTAAACATCGACTGGCCCGTAGAAAGATCTGAGGCAGGAAAGAGACGTTCTAGTAAATTAGACGAAAGATTCCTGCCCGCTCGCGCTTCAGAACCTCAGCGGCGGGGCCTGCCATTCTTCCATGATTTGCACACCGAGGTGGCAACATCATGGAGGAGACCGGCATCTTACCGTGTGTTCAGCCCTCAGACTACGGTCTATAGTAACATCATTGGGCTGAAACACTACGGTTATGGGGCGATGCCAAAGGTAGAAGAGACGCTTGCGAGCCATCTCTCGCCTTCCTCGGCATCGTCCCTAAAGGCCCCGACTTTGCCCACCAGACCATTGAAAACAACGTCGGCACTGGTGGGCAAAGCGTACTCGGCGGCAGGTCAGGCTGCTGCATGCCTTCACACCATGGCAATTATGCAGGCTTATCAGGCTGACCTGCTTAGGGACCTAGATGGACACGATGAAGTGGGGGGTGATGTCATAAATGAGCTTAGAACAGCAGCTGATATAACTCTCCGGGCCACCAAAGAGACGGCCAGATGTGTTGGCCGCTCGATGGCAGCATTGGTGGCTACGGAGAGACATTTATGGCTCAACCCCACCGAAATCAAAGAGAGGGAGAAGAGTTTTCTGCTCGACGCGCCGCTGTCTCCTGGTGGCCTCTTCGGTGACGCAGTACACACTGTCACCGAGAGGTTCCAGGAGTCAAAGAAACAAGCTGCGGCGCTGAAGCAGTTTCTCCCTCTCCGAGTCCAGGTCCCTGGGGCTGCCGCTGACATCAGGCAGCCCAAGCCGAGTACGAGCTCAGCTCACAGGGCACAACAAAAGCAGAGCGTCGCCGCTCGGGCTCCCCCTCAGCGCGGGGACCAGGGGCGGCGCTCTCAGACGAAGCCTTCGAGGGGCAGGGCTGATCTGCGGACAGTCCTGATCGCCAAGAAGGCTTCGTCGAAGCGTTCCTGACGCCAGAAGCGTCAGGACGCTGAGGGTGGTTCCCCCCGTAGGGAAACGGTGCTTACCCCTGCCTACGGTACCCGTTTCCCTACGGCACCCTCGGGGGGCCGCGCTGCCAACCCTGCCGCAATGCCGGGGCGCAGTCGGTCTCCGCGGGCCACCCGAGGGTGGTCCGCACCCCCTTCGGGGGGTCCCCGAGCAGTCAAGTCAGTTGTTCCCTGCCGGTCCGCCGCTTCAGGGCACTGTGCTTGTTGCTCAAAATACACCAGAGGCCAGCCTCGAGAGGCTGGTTCCCTTAGTAGATTTTCTAGACGAATGGAAACGTCTATCAAATATATCTCAGTGGGTCCTGCAGATAGTAGAAAAGGGGTATGCCATTCAATTCAGAAGTCGGCCACCTCCTTTCTGCGGTGTCCTACCTACAGTGGTGGGCCCGGAGCAGGCTCTGGTAATGGCACAGGAAGTAGAGACACTCCTGCAAAAAGGGGCTATAGAGAGGGTTTCCCCTCCCAGCAGGGAGTCTGGCTTTTACAGCCGTTACTTCATCGTGCCGAAGAAGGATGGGGGCTTACGCCCGATATTAGATCTGCGGCTATTGAATCGCTCTGTGGCCAAGCTCAAATTCAAGATGCTTACACTCAGACAGATTGTAGCGCAGGTCAGATCGGAGGATTGGTTTGTCACCATAGACCTCAAAGATGCGTATTTTCATGTCTCCATCCGTCCACATCACAGGAAGTTCCTGAGGTTTGCCTTCGGGGGAGAGGCATACCAATATCGTGTACTTCCCTTCGGTCTAGCACTGTCACCCCGCACGTTCACCAAGTGTGTGGATGCAGCTCTGGCGCCGCTGCGTCTTCAGGGCATCCGCATACTGAACTACATCGACGACTGGCTGATTCTAGCGAATACAGAGCAGATGGCGGTTCAGCATCGAGATGCTGTTCTCGCCCATATGTCGAAGCTGGGGTTGAGGCTGAACGCCAAGAAGAGTGTGCTTTCTCCGGCTCAGAGAACCACTTTTCTAGGTGTGAACTGGGACTCGATAATTATGCGGGCGCAATTATCGCCAACACGCATAGCGTCGATCCTGGCAGCCGCCAAAGAACAGAAGCTAGGCCGAGCCGTCACTGTGAAACAGTTCCAGAAACTGTTAGGTCTCATGGCAGCAGCGTCCAACGTGATACCTCTTGGCCTACTGTACATGAGGCCACTGCAGTGGTGGCTCAAAACACAA
Organism: Pseudorasbora parva; assembly: GCF_024679245.1. Classification (NCBI taxonomy): domain Eukaryota; kingdom Metazoa; phylum Chordata; class Actinopteri; order Cypriniformes; family Gobionidae; genus Pseudorasbora; species Pseudorasbora parva. Next base: position 14,734,839 of record NC_090175.1, on the reverse strand, counting down.
GGGTTCTCCCCGAGGGGAAATCCGCTCCGCACGATCAAAGTCACGCGGCGATGCCTACGTGCTCTGGTCATGTGGAAAAACCCGGGGTTTTTATCTCAGGGTCCCGTGTTGGGGGCTCATGTTCGTCGCGTAACGCTAACGACAGACGCCTCCCTCACGGGCTGGGGGGCGACCATGAGTGGTCGCTCATCCCAGGGTCTATGGCAGGAACATCAGCGGCACTGGCACATAAATCGGCTGGAGATGCTCGCAGTGTTTCTTGCATTGAAACAGTTCCTGCCCGACCTCAGGGGCCACCACGTACTAGTCAGAACAGACAACACGTCCGTGGTGGCCTATATAAATCACCAGGGGGGTCTGAGGTCTCGTCCGTTGGACAAATTGGCACATCGGATCCTCCTGTGGGCCCAAGGGAAATTGCTGTCAATCAAGGCAGTATATATCCCGGGGGCCCTAAACCAGGAAGCAGACAACCTGTCGAGACAGGGGCCGAGGCCCGGGGAATGGAGACTCCACCCAGAGGTGGTGGAGCTCCTATGGAAGGTTTATGGGAAAGCAGAGATAGACCTGTTCGCTTCGGCGGAGAACTCTCACTGCCCGCGGTGGTTTTCTCTGACCCATCCGGCTCCGCTGGGGCTGGATGCCATGGTACAGGAGTGGCCGAGGCTGCCTCTGTACGCCTTCCCCCCGATTGTTCTGCTTCCAGGAGTTCTGGAGAGGGTACGCCGGGACGGGGCCCAGGTACTCCTAGTGGCCCCGAACTGGCCGACCCGAGTATGGTTTTCGGACCTGATATCTCTCCTGGAAGGCTCTCCGATGGAGATTCCGACCAGGAGGGATCTACTCTCTCAGGCGGGCGGGAGATTCCTGCACCCACGCCCGGAGATGTGGAAACTGTGGGCCTGGCCTCTGAGGGGGCTAGGCTCATAGAGGAGGGTCTCTCGGCCGAGGTCGTAGAGACCATCCTACACTCCAGAGCTCCGTCCACGAGGAAGCTGTACGCTTTGAAATGGAGACTTTTCTCAGCTTGGTGCAGAGAACGCCAGTGGGATCCAGTTAACTGCCCGGTTGGTACAGTGCTGGAGTTCCTGCAGGAAAGGTTCTCTGCAGGGTTGACCCCCTCCACACTTAAGGTGTACGTGGCGGCCTTGGGCGCTGTCCACGTCCCTTGCAGTGGAGTGTCTTTGGGAAGACACCCTCTAATTACACGCTTCCTTCGTGGCACATTAAGGTTGAGGCCAGTTATGCACTCGAGGGTCCCGGCATGGGACTTGGCCATTGTTTTGAGGGGCTTGTCCGGACCTCCGTTCGAACCTTTGGAGGAGGTTTCGGATAAGTTCCTCACCCTGAAAACTATTTTCCTTTTGGCCATTTCATCCCTTAAAAGGATAGGAGATATTCAGTCCCTGTCAGTAGGGCCCTCATGTCTAGAGTTCGCGCCTGGGATGGTGAAAGCATTTCTGCATCCCAGGCCGGGTTATGTCCCCAAGGTTCCTACGAGCCCACGGGGCCCCATCACTCTACAAGCCTTCTGTCCTCCTCCATTCTTGACGTCAGACCAGGAAAGATTAAATCTGCTGTGTCCGGTGAGGGCACTGGATACTTATGTCCACAGAGCTGCCCTGTGGAGAAAAACTGAACAATTGTTTGTTTGCTTCGGACCCCCTAAGAAGGGGGCTCCTGTATCCAAGCAGAGGATGAGCAAGTGGGTGGCCGAGGCCATTTCACTTGCTTATGAAGCTGCCGGGCAGCCATCTCCTTTGGCTGTCCGGGCACATTCTACCAGGGGTATGGCTGCTTCTAAAGCACTTTTGTCGGGGGCTTCCCTCCATGATATATGTAACGCGGCCGGATGGTCGTCTCCTTCTACCTTCGTCAGGTTCTACGAGCTAGACCTGGCATCTACAGTAGGGGCACAGGTTCTCTCGTAACCGTGTGCGCTTCGGTTTCACACATACGAGACACTTGGTCCTATGGCGATGTGGGTATAAGCGTTCTCACAGCGTTTCGACGCAGCTCGAGTTCCCCGAAAGGGAACGTCTCAGGTTACGTATGTAACCCTAGTTCCCTGAGGGAACGAGACGCTGCGTCGCTCTGCCATACTCCCGGCGTGTCCGTGATCACTTACTTCAGGCTTTATCAGAAGTTAGTTCCTGTTTGTTTTCACGGACGTTTTATAGCTTCCGGTCGATGACGTCATCACGCCGACGATCGATCTTTTTTCCGATGGAATGGTTCTACAGGCGCTTCACGACGCATTAACGCAGAGGCGTTCTCACAGCGTTTCGACGCAGCGTCTCGTTCCCTCAGGGAACTAGGGTTACATACGTAACCTGAGACGTTTTTGGCCTGGAAGCGTTTACTCACAAATAACAGAAAATTCAGTTTTTGGCGGCGAAACAGTTAAAGAGTTGAGCGTTATGTCTGAGGATTTGTGAGATATAGAGCGTTAGATGGGAAATTTCAGTTATGTGGATCACTTAGACTACTTATAAGACATTTTTTGATTGTTATATGTCCTCTTTTGTTTTATATCTTGCACTCATACAAAGCCTGAGTACAAACCTGTACCATGAAAAATAGAAAGTTCTGTCATGAAACTTTATATGGCGCAGACTGATAAGTCCCTAAAACATTCTGCTTGCAATCACATCATTATCTTTTGGGCACGGCTGATTGGTTCCTGCTGTATCAGCAGCCAATGAGCTCGCTATAGATCTGCTGCAGTAATTCATGATATATTGTACGGCAGCATCATGCATTACTTACTCACAGCAACTTGTCGTGTATGTATGGGCAGTAGCAAGTCCTGTACTTGCTCTGAAGCAGGAATAACAGCAATATCTATTTGGTATCTATTCCGCCAATACCAAACATATTATCATTGTCATGTCCATTACCATGCCACATGATGAGTTTTCTCAAGTCAACATGAAATGATGTTCACAATCCATTTTGCCTCTGCAATGTTATGTATTTCTGAAAGAAATCGAATATTGAATTAGAAAAAAAATATAGGGCAGACTTTTTTTTTAATCAACAGTAAATGACTGTACATATATAGTGAAAAATGGCCCAATCAGGTGGTTTGTGGTAAATATGGGGTTCAAGAAGTTGAATGTTCAAATTGTAGTTTCAATGTAGTTTCAAGGGGCTCTAAACGATCTCAACCAAGGAATAAGAATACGTAATGTGTGAAGTCGTGGGCGCTAGATGAGCATTTGTGGTTATAAAGTATAATTTTTGAAAATGACAGATCGTTTTGCTAGATACGACCCTTATTTCTCGACAGGGATCGTGTAGAGTTCTTTGAAGCTGCGATGAAACTGCAATTTGGATCTTCAACCCCTTAAAGTCTGGATTTTTTTTCTTCAAAAACCTTAATTTCTTTTTTCGGCAGAAGAAAGAAAGACATGAACATCTTGGACGATATGGGGGTGAGTAAATTATCATGAAGTTTTAATACTGAAGTGAACTAATCCTTTAAGTAAATGGGGCCAATAGAGTTTTTGCTGACTTTAAAATCTGCCTGCGACCTTGAGAAGGGACATTTTGACTTCTATCCTCCATCACAGGCCGGATGAAACTCTCATAGACCCCACTAAAGCTCTTGGCTACACTTGACAGGTTCTAGTTCTCAGGTGCGCAGATGTCTCATCCTTCAAATATGAACATGATAATAAATTCTGTCATTCTTGTAAGGATTTTTCCCCCCACTTAGTTCATAACCCCACCTGGAACACATGCTACTCTTGCGCACCTTATCAAAAATATTTTTAATATTTTATATCTCAATCAGGACTTTATGATGACAAGCATGATTCCCTCTTTTGCTTCATTTAAGTGAGCAAAGATGGTCCACTGAACCGTTTGAGCCTTTAGACGTGTTTTCATTAAGACTAAAATGAGAATTCAAATAACTCATTTAATTCAAATTTCAGGCTTTAATTAAAATGAGACAGACATTTGGAGTCAGCGGAATTAACATGAATGCATGATATTCTGTTGTGCATTTCATAGTGCAGCTCTGTGGAAATGATTCTCAATTCTATCTCTCTCTCCTGCCAAACCAGATCCGGTCCTTTGGAGAGATATGCACACATCAATTATAACGCTGCATTAAAAGTCAGTCATGCCATACGCACCCTCTTTGAGACTGACCGGTCACTCCCAAATCCTCCTCAGGGACCGATCCAATCAGAGTGAGGAAGAACAGGAAAATGTTCCTTGAAATAGGTCAAAAGAAGGAAAGTTTTCCCTTATGAGAGAGAACAGAGCACAGGGTGAGAGGGTAGATTCTGGGAAATGTAGAATGGGACGAGGACACACAAGAGAGAAAGCTACCAAGATGAAAAAGGAACAAGGACGGTGTGGGGCATTAAGTGGGAAGAGTGTACACACACACGCACGCATGCACATATATTTGCATTAAAAAAGTTTAAAGTTAACTTAAAACCCTCATACTTGTTTTTAATCCTATGGTCAAAGCAACATTTCTTATTTTAGTTTAATGTACAAAAATATGACTAAAATAACAATAACACTGTATCAGTATAAACCTGGGAGTATACTACTTTCCCACATATCCCCCTTAGACTAGAGATTTAGGTATTTTATTCATGGAAAAAATATGGATAACCTGACAAGCCAGACCCACATCAAGATGTTTGGTCTGGAAACTCACCATTGACAGGGCTCAATCCGAGGGGCGGGATAAACGGTTGTCTTTCAAACTCCCTCTGCACGCGATAGGATAGCGCTACAACCAACCAGAGCAACGAAGGTGAAACAGAGCTTGTTGACAGATTAAACTTTCTCCGTATCTGGTCGGCAAAACTCCGAACACATCTTCCCTTTTTCAGAATGACTTCAGTGCCGTTCTTTGTCCTTTTCTCAGAGAAAAGCTCAACTCCAAGTCTTCCAGAGTCGCGACCATTCCAAAGCGCTCGCTTACAAGTAGCATGCAACTCTGCCATCATTATGTTAAGCCCCGCCCATCGACTCTATACACAATGTGATTGGCCTGACCAGAGTTTGTTGTTTACAGCTCAGAAGTGTATTGAGAGTTGCTAGACTACATTCGCGGCAGATTAGATTTGCTGCCGTTAGGGTGCGTCTAGATTTCTAGGCTACTCTGATGATGCAAATATCAATTTGGGTCATCTGAGGATTTTTTTTTGGTCAGAGGCTAAAGACTACAGCCAGTAGAAGGCGCTATTTCCGAAAGTTTTCAACCTCACACTCACAGCACTCGGCTCGGGCAGCTGCGGGGATTCATGTAAACGGAACGGTGCGGAGTAAAGTGAGTGTTTCAACTTTTCAAATGAATTCCTATGCAAGTTAAGTTTTCAAAGGCGTGAACTGAAAACGCGCCAGGTTAAACACACACTGTGAATGTTTACAGCGTTCGCGATTACCTCTGACTCCTGTAGTGCTTGTGCCGTGACACTCACTCCGCGGTTCATTCATATTATATTGAATAGACACATTCAGTTTTTAATTATAATGACTGTTCTCTAACTGAACTGATTTTATGAAAATGAACGCTGTGGGCAAGTGATCCAGTAATCCAGTAGTGGTGGCTTTGGGAGTGGCCTTGTAGGGCAGCGAAACAAGTGCATTCTGGGAGTTGTTGTCTTTCATCCTCATGAGACAAAAATACTTGTTCTGTCTTTTTCTGTCTAAAAGGCACCAAATTCAAAAATAATTTCACATTTCCACTACATTAATGAACCAATTTAAATACAAAGCTTAATGCTTAACCACTGAAGTAACCCTTAAATAAAAGCAAAACAAAATAATTTAGAATACTAAACTTCAAAATTAAAATAAACTGAGACAAAAAACCACAACAACAACTATTCAAATGTTTATATATAGGTACTTATTTTGAACCTCTAAATGTGTGATCTATATAGTATGAATGTAATCTGAATGTACTACATTCGTCATGTTGTCATTATCACATGACCTTCCAATGTCAGTTGATATGTTACTGCAAGTCTGTAAGTTATTTTAATTAAAGGTTGCAAGGGTACAAGGGTCAATATATAATTTATAATAATAAATACTACAATATTCCATGAAAAAAAAAAAAAATAGTCAGTTTTGATTGCATGGTGAATTTAAGCGCTATAGCTAAAAGATTCACCTGATCCGCTGACTGAGGCTCTCTCTCCTCCGGAGTTTGCTTGGCTTGCAGGTGTTTTTTTTATTTGACAACTGTTTATGCCCTTAAGGTAGTTTGTATGTGGTGACATAAAGCCTTTACTATTAAACAGTTCTTTTTAATTTGCATATGTTTTTTTGGATATGATAAAATGCGTTTTTAAAACATAATTCTCACATGGGCTAGCCTGCACTTTAAATCACTGAAAAATGTGTGTGCATCTAAATCTAACACCAACATGGGTAAGGGAGAGGTTTTCAAATGCATTATTATATAATATAATATAAGTGGAGGCAACTTCTTTGTTTTGACCTGTTAAGTGTACCAAGCTGAAAAGAAATCCTTCAAAGCATGTGCACTTCGTTGTCAACATTGTTATTGCTTTGAATTTGAGTCTTTGCTTTGACTCTGTGGTCGTATTCTCTTATCTGAAGTGCTTAGCTCTTTAAAATGGTAGGTTTCTTTGCTCTGCTGCTGATAGGCAGGCATTAGCGCTCTGAACGTGATCAAGCGGATAGCTGCACTAAGATCCTCGCGGCTGGGTCGTGTTAGCAGGGCTTTGATGACATGCTTATCTGTTGACTCTCTGAGGTCATTGTAGGTGATAAAAAGGCCACGGTGTTCCTGGAGAGATGAGGAAGATGAAACTGTGAAGGCTCTCCACCTCTCTAGCTAAAGGTCCTGTGGTTTTCAAAGAGAGCACAAATATATCACACCAGTGAGAAAAGAAGTGTAAAGTGGCTGTTGTTGCACTCGTGTACATTTCTCCATCTTAAAGATCATTGGGTAGTGAACAATCTAAAATAACAAACCCTTGATTTTCATTCAAGTTGGTGATTTTTTCCACAGGTATTTTAAACCAATATCAGTACACTTTAAGCACTATATATATATATATATATATATATATATATATATATATATATATATATATATATATATATATATATATATATATATATATATATATATATATATATATATATATATATATATATATATATATATATATATATTAAAGGGGTGTATTCTGAAATCCACTGCTGCTTTAACATACACTATATTGCCAAACGTTTTTTTTTAGGATGCCTGCCTTTACATGCACTTGAATTTTAATGACATCATTAATCTTAATATGGAGCTGGCACATGCTTTGCAACTATAAAAGCATCAACTCTTCTGGGAAGGCTTTCAGGTTTAGGAGTGTGTTTATGGGAATTTTTGACCATTCTTCTAGAAGCTCATTTGTGAGGTCAGGTACTGATGTTGGACGAGAAGGCCTGGCTCGCAGTCTCTGCTCTTATTCATCCCAAAGGTGTTTTATTGGGTTGAGGTCAGGGCCAGTCAAGTTCCTCCACACTGAACTCACATATTCATGTCTTTATGGACCTTGCTTTGTGGACTGGTGTGCAGTCATGTCAGAACAGGAAGGGGCCATCCCCAAAGTGTTTCTCACAAATTTGGGAGCATGAAATTGTCCAAAATGTCTTCGTATGCTGAAGCATTAAGAGTTCCTTTCACTGGAATTCAGAGGCCAAAACCAACCCCTGAAAAGCAACCCCACACCATAATCTCCCCTCCACCAAACTTCACAACTGGCACAATGCAGAAAGTTGGCGACTTCCACACATTGTGCGCCTCAGCATGCGTTGACCCTGCTCTGTGATTTTACGTGGCCTTCCACTTTGTCGCTGAGTTTCTATTGTTCCCAATTGCTTCAACTTTGTTATAATATCACTAACAGCTGACCGTAGAATATTTAGTAGTGAGGAAATTTCACAAATAGACTTGATTTATATCGTGATGGAGGTACCACACATGAGCTCCTGAGTGACCCATTCTTTCACAATTTAGTGGATATCCTGTGAGTGATTTGTAATCAAATATTTGAATATTTAGCAGGATAAACATTGATTAATAACATATTGATTAACATAACTATTTGTATTATGCTGTATTTAAAACAAAAGGGGTACATGTTTTGCTATAAAAATGTGTCTATTTCTGTATATTATTAAAATGCAAAATGAAAAACAGCAAGACACGGTGTTATTACAATGGAGGTCACAATAACCAGACAATGCTGTAAAAGTTTTTTAATTTTTTTTTTTTTTTTTTTTTTTTTTTTTTTTTTTTGAACAATCTTCCCTGGAGGCATTTCTCATAACAGCAAGTATTAAACTCATTATGACAATTTTGGGAAAAATTATTCATCCTCATAAATTTGAGTTCTTGCCAATAAAAGACTTATTATGTTTTGGATAACTGTAATGACTCTGCAATACCTCTAACATATGCAAACACAAGAAGTGATTGTTCTGTTGAATCCCTTCAATCAAAATCTGTTGAATTAAACGTTTAATAAAATAATGAGATTTTTTTTCCCCCTCAATGTAATATATATATATATATGGTAAGATTAAATATTTAAAGTATATATATGAGTTATGTAACATTATATATAACATAATTATAGCAATTTTCCAAAAAAAATTCCAGTGTATAAATGCATTTGTGTCAGATATGAGAGGCTTCAACAACATTACAATTTTACAGTTGGGCATCTGCAAACAATATTCCCTTTGCTCTTTGAAAAGCTTCATGATTGTTGTTTTGTTTGTTTTATAATGCATAAGGTTGACTCAAAAGGTTTTGAGTGTAAATAACATCAATGCCGGTGCTTAATTCTTCTGCTAGAAGTGATCTGACTAGCTCTGTTGCTCTCAGAATGGTTACACTCACTGATTGGACAGGGCAAGCCACTATAGAGGCCATAGATAGTCAATAACAGCTCATTTTGGTGCCACAAGTTATAGCATTGATGTTTTATCTTCTGCAAACATTTCTAATTGAGTAACATAATGAATGAAGAGCCTTTTTTTCTCTTCTGAATTTATGCATTTAATAGTCTAAATAATGAGAAACTAGTCATCAAATGTATTAGATATTTTTTTATCTAAATTATAAAACAAATGAAATGCCAGTGCTGCAAAGCCACAGAATGTTAAAGTTGTCTGTGAGTTTACTCTAGTGTGTCACTTATGCTTACCCAGGCTGCATTTTTTTTATACAGTGTAACGAGGTTAGTTATTTCAGGGAAGAAGTAGGCGGGAACTGGCAGATTACCGTAAACATACACAAAACGAAAGTACAGCGGAAAAAAAAAACCTCTTGCTCCGGTCTTACTCTCATTAGAGTGTTAGTAGAGTATTAGTAAACTGGTAGGGTTAAAATAAGTTGACATGTACTTGCAAAGTTACTTATAGTCAGTAGAATGTCTGTTGTTGGGCCATCAAAATAAAAAAATTGCAGATATTAAGCAGACTAGTAGTTGACATGTAGTTGCAAAGTTACTCAACTGAATCTTCATGAGGGACAATCAAAATAAAGTGTTACTGAAAATTCTAACGGAAATTTGCTTTTGCAATTGTCTTTGCTTTTAAAAAATAATTTAATACACCCTTGCTGAACAAGCGTGTTAGTTAATGGCAATACAGTCTGTTACATTTCAAATGGTGAACATTTCATCCTTAATTATAATCTTGTTTTAAATGGTTTTCATCTTCTCACATGAAAAAAATACTCTTGTATATTATAGTAAAATTACAGTAAAATTACTCAAAAGTGTTTTTGATCCATATAGTAAAGACACTACAGTAAATTCAAGTATATTGAAGTATATCTTAGTATTTACTACACTTTGTTAATTTACTGTATTATATTTACTATTGTATGGATCAAATACACTATAGTATTTACTAGAGTAATTTTACTATAGCATATTATAATATTTTTTCATGTGGGTTGGCATTAATTTGAATACCTTACAAATAATAATCATGACATGTAGCTTATTTTACTGTCATTAAATCTGTTCTACTTTTAGTTCAGATTGGTAGACTTCAGAGAATTGAACACCCTATATTGAACCAATATGACTATAAAACAGAAGCTTATGAAATGGAAATACATGTGGGTTTGGGGAAATAACATTTTGGATTATTTAATTAAATACACGTATTACAACTCGTATTTACAGAAGAACCGTCTGAACAAAGCGAACCCGGCACTTTGAGGCGTGTTGGTTATGCTTAATTTATCCTTTGTTATGTTGCCCAAACAAAATGAACTCTCGGGTGGGAGGGTTGCAGAGACAGGATGTGCCCCTCAGGGGTTGCATTCTAATGAGACCTAAATAAATATATCAGCACATCATTAATTGCACCATAGACCCCACAGAGATGAAGCCCGCCTCCGCGGCACCATCAGCCTCTCTTCTCGCTGTGCTATGATTCATTTAGCTCAAGATTCACCAGTAGGGTACACACTGCAGGTTCTGAAAATTGCGTTTTGTGTTTGATGATATTTTTTTCCATACGAAGGTTGCAATCAAATATTACTTCGCATCAGGCATCATTCAGTAATGTTGATATAATGCACTTTCATGCATAGTATAAGAACATGCATTATAGCTAATATTCCTCTCAGGGATGAAGAGTGAATTCATAATGCAAAAAGTATAATACATCACAATATATGGATATGAACTACTTAGCTGTCAGAGTTCATGAAGTTTATCCAGAGTTTTGGTGCACATTCTGTGTCAGTAACATTGTTAAGTATTCATTGTGCGTCTTGTGAACTCCACAAAAGTGCAAAGTATAGGTAGGAACAACATCAGACAAAGCGTAGAGCCCAGAGTCAAACTAATCTGTGATCTCAGCGCCTAGACTTTCCCTCTTTCTATTAACGGCAAAAGAGGTCAATTAGTATTCCTGGCTTGGAACAGGACAAGGCTGGGAACACTTGGCACTGGATCTGACCGAGTGTCTAAAGTCTTTCATTTCAGGCTCATCCTCAGGCCGACTGTGGGAAGCTGAACTGAGGATCAATACACAGGCAGCATCGAGCATTTTCAATTTCGCCACATGTAACTTTCAGCTCACATATCAACAAAAGGTTCAAATCCAAAAACTTTGAAATTTCTACATTTCTTTAGTATCCTTAAACATTTAGTTTCCTTAACCCGCATGTTCTGTTTGAGATATGAGAGGCCCTGAAGTGCTTTTATTGAATAACCTCTTATGTACAAAAATCCGACTTTAAATGATATGCGAGAAATATCGATTACTTATATTTTGGGTGTCTGAAATTTCACAGAGAATAAATGCACTGAATTGTCATTAGCTGTTTAGTAAGTGTTTTTTTTTTTTTAATTGTTTTTTGTTTTTTGTTTTTTTAATGCATTTTTGTCCATGCCTTATGTGAATACTCAATACTCAAATACAGTTAGATAAGTTACTCTAATTACACTGTAAAATCTAATTAGTTGACTGAATTGAGAAAAAACAAACAAACTTGCAAACCAATTGCCTTAAAAAAAGCTAAGTAGGAGTATTGACAGTGTTGTTCACTTAAACAAGAGCTCTAGTAACTAAACAATAATAAATCAAATGTAAATTGTAAGTGTTTTGCATGCTGCATGTTGAAGTTTGTGTGTGATTTCAAGCATGCTCAATTGCAAGATATTGTCACAAATATAAAGGGATTCTATCAACTAAATTAAAAGTTAAGGTCTTATGACATAAGTGTTAGCAATACAATTTTAAAAAGATCATTATTCAACATGAAAAATAATTGACTAATGATTTAGTAAGAAGGTAGTTCACTTTTAAAAGCAACTTATTTATTACTTCCCTTCCATTGAAACCAAATAACTGTGATTTCTTGTTGCATCGCTGCAACAGTGCCCAACCAAAGGGAACATTGATCTCCATAATGGTGAGTTCAAACAAAAACATTTGAAAGTCAGTAATTTATTAAATGTGCACTATGTAGTATTTCTGCAGTAAAATATCCAAAAACCTCTAGGCCGTTGCTATATATTCTGTTCAGTTGAGTACTTACAATATCCGAAATGTTTTCAATTATTTGTAAATTGTGAGAAAATTGCTATTTTAACCAAGGAGCCGGGACGTGTCAGCATAGCGTTTGAGCGAGTCGCCTGTCATTCGCGTCATATCTGCGCTACCGTCGGTTTTGAAGGTTCAGTGTGAACATGTCACAGCGGCGCCGAGCGAACGCACAGAGTAACGTCATAACATCATTTTAAACACACTTAAATGTATCTAATGATAAACAGAGTTGCTTTACCTTATAATCATGACCGGAAAAGCGGAAGTGCGGCTGCCGGGCGACTGTGTCCCGTCCCGTCATAATAAAAGTCCTGGTACTCGCAAGCTGTGTGTTTGTATAACAATTGCTCCAGCGGCCGTGCTCAGCTACACAACACTCGGTCCTACTCTGCTTCACACTACAGTAACGTTAATAACTGGATGCATGAACGTGATTTCTGCCCGAGTCCTATTTTCCACCGGCTGTGGGGTGAAGACCACATGTCCCAAGATGCTGCGCTCACACTTGGCATCATCAAACTACGCCTTTGTTTAGAATAGGTGCCCTCCAGTGGACGGAAAGTTGCATAGTGCACCTTTAAGTTAGCTTATATGATGTTCTCTCAATTTTGTTCAGTTGTATTGACAATTCAACGTCCAAGATGACTCAATCAATGAATTCAACCAGAGAAAGATAACTGCAGAAATGGAGGAAATGAGTGAAAGGTCTTTTAAGAATTGCCCCACCTCAAAAACAGTTTTTTCCCTTCAAAACAATCATTTAATTTCAACTTAGGGTTTATGAGTAAATGAGGCATATTATGTGAATAATAAATATTACTAGATTTTTACAATTAAGTAAAGTCAACTAAAAAGTGTTTTTCAACTCTTGTATTACAGTGTCTTTACTTCTTCAGCGGTATAATTAGATTAGTATACTAATTTCTCTCTCTTAAAAGGTATTGCCTTTTACATTTGTTACAAATTACTTTCTAAATGCCATATCAACCTTGACCAGTTAAACAATAAGTTAGACACGAAACTGCTCTTTTAATTCTTTCAAATAAATAATATAAAATTGCATGAATTATTCTTAGACTCAACAAAGTATTTAATATATCAATCACAATCAAGATCATATAATTTTACATGTAATTAAGTGTGTTACTTGTTCATTCTTTGTAATAGTTACATTTGCTAGCAATTGTATTTATTTTTTTCAGGTTAAATGCAAACATCTTTCATTTGTCATTGCTAATAATCAACATCTTGTCTTACCTTGTTTTCCTTCTTAGATCTATTCATGGACTGAGTCTCACGCAATTAGCAAAGCATCAAACTCTACTAAAACCAATCATGCTCCAAAACACTCTCATGGTAATTTGTAACCATTTTATTATGAATTGGAGACTAATTCTTATATCTCCATACAGTATCTGCTTATGCCCCACTGAGGGTTATATTTTGGGGCGGGGGAAAAAAACCTGGAAGTCTCCATACAAATCACATCTTTTGAATTCCTAATGAATCTCCATCAAAAAGAAAATGTTCATGACGTTTTTTTTTAGCAAGAAAGCATGTCCTTATGTAAAAGCTTACGTTTACAAAATGCTTACATGGTTACAATGCACCAACTAGTTAATATCATAAAATAAAATTCAAAATTGACTTTATATTTGAACTGGTTCTATGCTATATTTCAGCTCAGAGATAATTATACAATGAAATTAAAATGGGAATGGTTTGCCTTGTTATAAAATGAAGCTATTAAATCATTTTATGATGATGTTTTGGCCTGGTTCAGACGCCAGCAGATGCACATTTATGGAACTACCCTATGCTTCTAGCTTTATTAGCGGCCATAACATGATTTCGGTTCACCTGGAACTCAACAACCACTGACATTAATAAAATGGCACATTTGTTTTTTATATATAAACATGACACAGAAAGGAAAATATGGCCATTAGAGGGTCTAAAATGCACAATACCATCCAGGGTGGAGAGTAAACAGCACAGATGAGAAACGCAGCAGGTGGGAGGGTGTTTTGCGAGAAAAAGAGAAAAAAATAGTGCTTTTTCTTCCTCCATAATGTCTGCTGGGTTGCATCCCTTCAGCAACAGCTTCAAACACGTTTAGTTTCACTTGCGTTCACTTTGTAGCCCTCCCTCGTTCCCTGATGTGGACTGTGAGAATAATTTAGCCAATACATTAGCGCCACAGCTAGCCGGCCCTGCGCATACGGTCCTGTTGAAGCCGTGAGCGATATTAGCCAATATCGATGCAGCCTAGCAGTCTTCGGAGAGCCAGAGTTAATGACCAATAACCTGCAGGTGGTCTTACACCACTTTTTCTTTTTCATTTTTTACCCTAGTTTTCGAGGCGTATTGAATTTCCTTAAAAGGACAGATTTAATTAACAGGACAAATTAACTTTCCACTTTGAACCACATCCAGAGTAGTTTGATATTCCAAAATCACAGCATATGCTAACAGGGATATATGAAATGTACACTATTTGAGCAGTTTTGGGTGCAAATCATTACTAATTAAATGCATTTTAAATTGAATTACTTTGTCAGTTAATTGTATTCAATACTGAATTGAACAATTCTATATCAATCAATGGTGGATTTACATCAAAATTTAGCCTCTAGTGCCAGATTTTACCAATAGTTTGCACCAGCGCGAACCCCTCTTTTGCCGTTAAAAGTCTGTTTTCTGGAATTACTAAAGACACAAAAAATTGCGGTGAAAAAGGCGTAGACAGGGTTACTTTTGCAGCTAAACTTATTGAATATTGATTTGTAGGAATTTCCCTTTCAGACGGAAAATGTAAGGGAGGAGAGTCACTGAAAAAAAAATGTTTTTACTGCTTGTTCAAATTGCTTAATTAAAATTAGATAAAGCAACAAACACAATTGCTATACATTTTGTCCTAATTTAATTTGCTTGATCCATCCACTTCAATATAAATCAAATTGAAGTTTACTTAATCAGTTTATGTTGGGATAACATGAATGATTTGTGTTGCATTAACTGAAACTGGACGGGGCTTGTTAGTTCCCAGCATGCGTTACATATGGCTAAATCAAGAGAGATTATTAGAACAATTTAAATGATTGTGGGTAACCATTGTGGAGAAGAGTGGAGCATTTGCTTAGGCTATGGACTAAAACGCTGGCTTTGCTGAAAGAGCTTTTAATGCTTAGCATTTAAGATGCTAATGTGTGCTATTGCTAGCTAAAAGTTTGTTAACTAGTTAATGCAGTATTATAAATCATTTGTATAACATTAAAATATATGAAATCGAATTGGTTGAATGAATATATGAAATTGAATGCCTGAATCGTGTCAGGGAGCTATATAAAATTCACTTGGAAACGAATTAATCGTGTCACTTAAAATGTATTCTTTTCAATGATGTTGATCTTAAATGTAGCACTTTGAGATTTCTTCCAGATGTAAAGTGCAATACAAACAACATTTATTATTATTTTATTATTTGTTACATGAACAAATTATGTTTGTTTAACTTAATTGATTCATGTTGGACCATTGTAAATCATGTAAATCCAACACACTTTTTTTTCAGTGCATTTAAATGAATCATGCAATGTGATTTACTGATGTTCGCGTCATTACTTACCACCCAAAAAAGCACGTCTGTTTTCTCTAATTTGCGTGTTGTCAGTAGATCACTCACATCTGCTCTTTTTTTAATTGCGCTCTCACGGCTAATTTGCCGTTCAGTAAATCTGGCCCCTATTACCCTATAATGTTAAAATGTATGTTTTTAATGCAACCTTATTTTTTTAATAATTCACATTTCAATTCAATCACCATTTCTTGTACCTGTATGGATCTTGGATTTATTAACTCTTTCCCTGCCAGCATTTTTTTTAAGTTGTCAGCCACCACCAGCAACAAAAAAAAAATCATGGCCCCCAGAATATTTTATTTTACGAATATCTCAACATATAATATATCAAAAGAAAGAAAGAAAACCCTCTGCTTATTAACAACAGCAAAATCCTGTTTTATTCTTGCTTCATGCATTATTTTTTATCAACACTTGATGTGGGTATAGTTTCATAAAAAGCAACATTTTGAGCAAAAAGCTGAGAAAATCTGTAAATCTCCTCGACACTCCTCGAGTCCACCAACACCCCTAATCCTTCACAGTCATGAAGCTCGCCCTGGGTCGACATTTCATTCACTAATTTTGATTGATGAGCCCGATCTCACGAAAATGCGCATAAAAAGTAAGAGTGCGCAATCTCGTAGAATGTATACCCCTGAAATGGGTTTTCGCGTGCATATGATACGCATTTTATGGCGTCTTATGTGTACGAACCACCCACCCCACCACCCCCAACCTACCCAAGAGCGTGTCATATTCACGCCATAAAGTGCGTATCATATGCACGCAAAAAAACTGCATAGCATATGCACGCATGATACGGTGAATGTTTAATCTGTCAACAAGCTCTGTTTCACCTTCGTTGCTCTGGTTGGTTGTAGCGCTATCCTATGACGTGCAGAGGGAGTTTGAAAGACAACCGTTTATCCCGCCCCTCGGATTGAGCCCTGTCAATGGTGAGTTTCCAGACCAAACATCTTGATGTGGGTCTGGCTTGTCAGGCTAACTGATACGCATTACCATGTGATCGTGTTGTGATTGGTATGCTTTTTAATGTTGATAATCACGTTATTTTGCATATACAGTACATCATTATGTATATCGCTTGTTTCTGCATCTTTCTCGAATGTGTTTGGATCAGGAGATTCAGGACTCTTCCAGAAGATGTGTAATCCCCCCCCCCCAACACACACACACACACCATATAACAGTAAAACCTCGAAGTGCTGCAGTTCACTGTAGATATATGTCTCTGCAAGAGATCTAGTGTGAATTTGGAAGAAGGCTGGACAATCTTGATGCTATTCTGAATCTGTCTGGTTCTATCTGAACTCACAGGTGTTCCTGTTGCTTCCACCACTGAGAAGTAATTGATCGTAGAGGCCAATGTGGACTTGTGTGATGAAGTATTGAACATATACTGTAGGTGACCAGGGGTGGCCGCAGGATTCATGGTGAACATGGAGAAAAACCGCAGGAACATCAGTTGATGTGTTTGTTTTTGCAAAAGTATCAAGATAGAGTTATGGTTGTAGGCTTATATTAATGTTCTACATACAGATTTGGGCACCACTGTATATGGGTAGGCGCTACCTGTAAATTTGGAAGATTGAATTGTAATAGTGTAGCCAAAAGGTGTAATGAAATGCTAAACCAGAGATCAGCCGTTCTGCCACACTGTGATGCCTCCTAGAAGACCCCCAGAGCTCTCCTTAGACTGTAAAATGCAACCTAAATAGATCTCAACAATTCCACCTCATAAAAAATACATTTCCAACTCTTCTGGCATTCCTACATCAATTTCGGTAGCACTTTATTTTACAGTCCTGTTCACCGTGTACATCTTACAATAACTATGCACTAACTCTGAACCTAAACCTTTCCGTAAGCCATGTATTACCTCACATTACCAGTACTGTAAGTACAGGTCAGTGCACATACTGTAAAAATAAAATGAAAATCTCAATTTGAATATGAATGAATAAATATTTAGGGTAGAGACATGTCTTTATTTGTTCCAAACACAGTGTAGGCA
This sequence comes from Pseudorasbora parva, assembly GCF_024679245.1. Taxonomy (NCBI): domain Eukaryota; kingdom Metazoa; phylum Chordata; class Actinopteri; order Cypriniformes; family Gobionidae; genus Pseudorasbora; species Pseudorasbora parva. The sequence goes on along the minus strand of NC_090175.1, from coordinate 14,717,098 downwards.
GTGAAATGTTTCTGTACAGAGATTGAAGCGAATGTGTGCTCCTCAATTGAGCCTAGTGAACTTCATCTCGTTCTTCATCTTCCTTGGCAGCCTTGTCTTCCTCCCAAGGCGTGTCCAGGAGGCCTTTCAGTAGCCTTTGCACAGCAATATTATCCTGCATGACAGTCACAATTTACAGTTGCTTGGGCATGGCAAACTGCAATCCATCAGATGATTTATTAGCGTTCCTCAAACAAAACCTCCACCTTCCTCCACTCCAACACAGTGTGTTTGTTTTTCCCATCTGTAAAGCTTTTAAGGCTCTCTTGAACATCTGTTTCTGGTAAATGAAGTGTAAATAGGGCCTCAAGGTCATGATATGTTTGAATTTAGCTTTTATTTCTATTTTATTTTCAAATTGGCTTTTCAGTTTGGTGTAGATTTTGATGTATTGAAGAGTTTTCTAGATTTAGTTTTTTTTAAGCACTGTATGTTTAACCAAAACGTTTAACAGTGATACATTTCACAGCACTGTCTACTGTTCTATTGTTAATATATTTTTCTCCCAACCATTTTTATTTCTATTAACCCTTTCTCCACCACTGTTTATTTTTAAGTTGCCAGCCAGCGCAAATTTTTCTAAATCTATATCCAAAACATACGATATCAAAAGAAAGAACAGTTTTTTTTATCAGTGCTTGAATAAATATAAAACTTTTTTTAAAATAAAAATTATGTTTCATAAATATAAAAAAAGCAAATTTGTCAGTCAATAACCGCAGTGGGCGTTTACATTGAAGTCTCAACGGCAGCCACGCCCCTTAAAACAGAGCGTTCATATCAGAGGGATAAAATCAGGGTAGGAAAAATGCCTTTTATTTAGAAATTATGACAATATTTGATATAAAAAACAACAACAACAAACAAAAAACACTAGCATTATAAGTGCACCACGGGAAACATTATAAAACAATAAAACAATGCAGTTCACAACCCCTTTAAACCAGTAAAGATGATCTTAAATTATATATAAAGGAAACATTAACACAGTCAGAACCAACCTGATCTTATGTATAAATGTAACTTTGTTATGAGGTGGTTATGTTTTCTTATGAATATTTATGCTTTGAAGCGTACAAAAACGTAGAAGTGTTTTAAAAAGTAATCATAAATGTCCACCCCTAAAACTTCCCCATCACTGGGGCGTAAGCAGATTTTACAAAAATACACAAATGAGACACCAAAACGTAAATGGTTACAAATTGTCATGATATTGTGTTGGTCAGAACACCGTTACGGGTTCATTTAAACTTCAATATATCCCAAAGACCCAAAGACTCATAGGTGCCAATTCATATGTGAATTTGGTTTCAATGAGTTACTAAGGCAGTATTTCTAATTCACTAACAAAATTTAAAATTAAAACAGAAAATATTACATCTCATTTACAATTGTATATAAACTATATCAATCATTCTAAAATAACACCATCCTCCAACTTTTAAACAGAACTTCACAAGAACTTAGTCCGCACTGCGGGTAATGCAAAACACTCTTTTGTTCATCATAAATGTGTATTATTATCCACTACCAATATTTTACTTGATATTAAGTCTATCAAGCCACGTACAGATCCGACGAACCTCAGAAAAACAGTCACCTCACATGTCAGCAGAAAATCAATGGCTAGATTACAAGGAAAATGTCACATTGCTCTGAGCCTTTCTCAACTTTGTCCTCTAATTCTTCCGCACTTTTCAGCCCTTTTTTATTAACTGACCTGCCCCCTGTACAGGGGCATTTTGGATTCTCAGTTTTCCCTCAGCCTTTAATTTCTTGCAGTCTTGAGCAAAGTACATTATAACTTCCTGCAGCTGAACATCACTGTCTCCTCAAATTGTGCAAAAGCTTTGATTGTGTGTTTTGAGGGCATACATTCTCCGTCCGCTTGTATATGCACCCTCATTTCCAACAATTAGTTCCTAGTGGCTGTTTTCATGAGGACGAAATGCAGTAATAATGAAAGAGGGACTTCAACTCATAAGATAATATTCCCCTTAACTCTCTTTCTCGTCTCTTTCTTATTAAAATGTGACTCAGAGCTGCAGGACATGCTGGATGCAGGTTAAAAGCATCCACACAGCAATCTCCCCGAGTTTCTTCTCGTCTTCTTTGGCCCTTTTCGTCTAACTAGTGTCAGTTCACAGTCGACTGCTAATGTCAAACTTTCAGAGCCTCGTTTCTCTAAAGTCCAAATGCTAGAGGAGCAGCATCAGTGGTGGCATTTAAATAGGCTAAACCTAAATATTTAACAGAGCTGGAGCTTTGTTAGATCGTCTCTGACAAGACCCCTCATTAAATAACAAACTGAGGATTTGACTATGCCAAAGTAGGTCTTGTCTGATTCTGAATTTGCTGGCTTCATTTTATGTGTTCCAGAGCTAGCGGTTCCATGAGACATTGTCCCTTGTAAAGAAAACCTATTATCAGTTGTCTGCTGATTCTGAAGCACAATGTTGATAAAAGACCATTGTTAAATGTGACTTTGCTCTAAGGAAATTCTCCAGTGGGAACAGCAGTGTGTTCCAGTTATGGTTTTCTTGCCACTAAAAGAAGCGGCAAAATGATTACTGGAATATTTAGACAACGTAAGCGGTTCTTTTCAAACTTTCCTCTCTTGTATCAGTTATTTCTGGACTGTTTTAAGCTAAATATGAATGCGGTATTATCAAACTTTTTCCTCTTCCAAAATGTCACTTAAGATGCAAGCGTGTACCCCAGCCCTTAAGATCTGGCACCTATACATTGTCACAGAAAACTTTCAAAGGTCCTTTGGCAGACTGATGCCGTCAAGAGAAACTGATGGGAAAGTCGTGTTCCGACATCACCTATCAAATATAGACGAAAAGTGAGAGACAAGTGGAGGAGCTGTTTTTGTGTTCCACCAATTCTCACACAAGGCTTCTGAGGCACTCTGTCAAAAGTGCTGAGAGTTTCAGGGCTCTGTGTGCACAATTTTCGAGCGCTGCTGGTTAATTGGCAGTTCGGATAAGGTCTACCCCACATAGCCGGGACAGCTCAACAGCTGGAGCTTTCAGGGGATATAGAGGGATTTGGGCTTTGTTTTATCTCTTTTCAGCAGCTTTAGTCCTGTGGGTCATTTTGAACTCTGCGATGGAGGGCAACTGATAGGCCATAATCAGTGAAAACTACTTTATAGAGTGGATTTTTAATTTGTGATCGGATTTACTTTTTAAAAAAAGTCATTGTAAAAAAAAAGGGGCAAAAAGATATGCACCGCACTTTCAATGAGTAGGGTTCAAGATGGTTCATATGCTTAACCTTAAAAAATGTTTTGTATGTTGTGTACTCTGTTACTAAAGTTTGCTAGCCTGACGTGGTCATACTCAATTCTAGTCAGAATATGAGTCTGATCTGCTCCATTGGGCTGTGAATATGGGGCGTGTTTCAACCGAACCAGGAAAGACATCAATTGGATAGACCTACAACCAATCAGAGCAACGCGACACAACCAATCAGAGCAAAGCGACACATTGTCAAATGTCAACAGATCAACTGAACTGTGTTAACAAGTCTGCGTTTTTTTCCCCGCGAGTTGTTTTCTATGTTTGCAGGTTGAAGCGACTATTATGAGATTTATAGACCCATAAGTGCGAATTTTAGCAGGCAACCTTGCCAAAATAGCACACATTTTACCCCCTAAATGCCATTTCCCCCCCGGAGAAGCTATTGTTTAGGGCTAGTAGTTGGCGGGTTTTGTTGTAAAAACTTGGCAACCCTGTCTGCGCGTGCTGAAATCAGGCTGGAATACACGATCTTTGCTGGTGTTGTAATAAAATAAAATAATTTAATGAGACACAGAGTACTTACCCAACATCATCATCATTTCTGAGAGAAATTGTGAAGGTGAATGCATATACAAACAAGCTCTCCGTTTAAGATTCGAAAAAAATATAATCCAAGCCCCTTTGATGACGTGCATGATTACGTTACTGTTGATCATCTGTCCGTCATCATCTAAAGCCCGCCCTGATGATCTCATTGGTCCGAACAGTTTCTGTTCGGGGATAAATACTCCTCTATGGAGCAAGGCCAGACTGAACTGCCCTTCCTAAAAAAAAATTGTGGCCAGGGCTAAATTCGGCTGGCATCCAGGCTAAATGCTTGCGTCTGGAATCTCTGGATACATTTTAAAACCCTGATTGGTGCATTACTATTAATTATTATTATAAATCTAATAATAAATCATATTAAATAGCAAATTATTCAGGGTTCGTACACCTTTTCAAAGGTAAAATTCAAGCACTTTTCAAGCACTTTCAAGGTCAATTTTAAAGATTTTTCCAGCACCTAACACCGCTGTAAATTACATACCAATACACTGTCAAAATTATTATTTAGTGTTATCACATTAAAAAGAAAATAATGCTATAAACAGCCAAAATTGTGTTTCGTAAAGCAGAAGGATCAGATATTTAACCTACAAATTTTATTTATTTGAAATGTATCACTGTCTAAGTAGACTGTGCTTACTATCTAACCTGCCTTTGGGGTAACTGTAAAAACAATTACCCTAAACAAAATCACTCGACGGGTTCACTTCACTTTCAAATCATTTATTGAAAATTTTTAAAAATGCAAACATTCGTCTTTGAGGTAGACAGTCAATCAGATTTGGCTCATTGACCTTTACTATTTTTATTTATTTATTTTTTTTTTGTGTGTGTGTATGTCTATTAAAAGTCTAAGTAATCAAATATTTATTCTGAAGAGATGATAAATAAATATTAGCTTATATGATAAAGCTTAAGCTTGTTTTCATAAACATTGATCAATTACCATTACAATTATCTCACAAATATGCTTAGCCTACAGTGCATGTTCTACGATGGGGTAATTGTGTTGCAGTAGCTTACATAGAGCACAAGAAAGCTTGACTTCAAATGGTAAAAAGAAGAGAAAACAGTAATAAAATAAGAACAAATAAGCAAAAACAATAGCACAAATAAATCAGGTAGGCCTAGGTCTAACTGTGTTCAGGTGAGAGACTGAATTAAAAAAATAAACAAGTTATCAAAATCAAAATAACATTGGATTTTTATTGTAAAAATTAAATACATTACATATTAATCAGTAAAGAGCAGCAAGTGATCTTCTGTCTTTTTGTAGTTTGAATAACTGCTGCCCCTTTAAGACCTGAAGCAAGTTTGGAATCAAAACACTGTTCCTGTTACTCATTCTTCTGAACTGTTTAAGACATAGTACACATTGTACGCGATTTCGGACGCAGCCTGTATTTACGTTAATACAGATGAACAGTGTAACATTTGTGTGTGTATTTGACCATTAATAAGCTGGGAAAAGGAGCTATTTTTATTATTTTATTTACTTGTATGTCAGAGGTCGGCTTATAACGGTATGTACGCACTTCAGATATGAGCGCAAAATCTGCGGGAATTTGTAGAATTATGTCTAACCTTTGCGAAATTCAGACCGATCACACACTAACACACTGTCATAAAGAAAAATCCAGCAGTACGCGTCGGCACGTTAGTGTACAGAGGGTTAAACGATCGGCCAGAGAGGAGAGCAACAGGTGTAAAGAGGAGAGGTATCGTTTCGGATATTTCATTATCGATGCATATCAAAAATATCATTTTTTTTGACAGCAAAGTTACTTGTATGACCATCTGACACTATTTTTATGCACTGAGCTAACGTCTGTAGGTTTTAATTTGCAGATTTGTGGCTACGTTCACTGCATATTCCACAAATGAACATGCCATAACGGGCATGTTAATCTTACATTATCACATTATACATAAGTAACGTTACACTGTCACTTATGTGAATTCCTAGCTAGCAGTTAATAGCGCAAGTTAGACAAATAGGCGCTAATGTGTAACGTAAGGCTACAGTAAACTAACGTTACTTTAGTTAGCTTACTTGAAAGTCTACGACTTAGCCTACCTTTCATGTGACTCGAAAGAGCAGACTCGCCCATAGTGAAAAGCTGCAAGTGTTTTTTGCAGACTTTACAAGAGGCACTTCGTGGGGTTTGTGCCAGTTTGATCCAAAATTCGTATTTAGCATCATTCAGCCAACGTTCAATGAAACGACAACATGGGGGCGGAGTCACACATGGAAATAGACGGGCAGATCGCGAGCACAGCAGGTTTCATTTTATGCTCTCCAACATTTTATATCTACATTTAATAAACAAACTATTTAGTCAGATAGGTATTTGTTGTAAAATAAATAGTTACAATTTCAAGCATTTTTAAGCACTTTATCCAAAATTCAAGCACTTTTCAAACCTTGAAAACACAACATCAAAATTCAAGCACTTTCAAGGATTTCAAGCACCCGTACGAACCCTGATTATTAAAATATTACATTTTAAATCATTTTAACTATATTCATCTAAAAAAAATCTCAAGAAAAAAATCCATATTTAATGTGTTATAAAGTAAAATATCTAGCTTCCGGCAGACCAACTTCTGTATTTAACTTGCAGAAAAACCGCAACTGGTGCGACGTTTAGTCAGAGCGCATACTTTCTCCAAAAGTTGAATGCAGAAGGCAGCCTGGCAAATGCTAGATTTTTTACTTTATAAAGTTATATATATATATATATATATATATATATATATATATATATATATATATATATATATATATATATATATATATATATAAATATTTTTCTTACAAAACCCCAATGATTTGCTTCATAAGACATATACACCTAGAATGGCTTAAATGGATATGGATCATCTTTTTAGTGTTGTATAGCTCCATAACTTCTGGTCTCCTGTATAGCTTTTTGGCTTCAAAGTCCATTCAGATCAACCTGTTTGTGGGTGGGTTGGTATTTTTTTTTTATATTTCATACCCGGTTATTTAGGCTTTATCTTCTCCTGAGAAAGATACTTAGAAAGCCCAAATCATTACTTAAAAGCTCTTCACCGTCAGACCAGCGCATCAGTCTCAATTCTGCTGCTGAAAACAAGTTAAAAATAGCTTCATTCAGAAGATCATTTTGTTGTTTCAGATATTGCATATCTGTGAGTATTAAGTAATTGTATGTGGACACCTCAGGGTGTATTATAAAGCCATCCTAGGCTATCCCTCTCAGCTATTACATGGGTCATTTACCCCAACACGCGATACCATGTGTCATGCTTCATTTTACTGACACTTGCCCTTGGAGTGAACCTACCAAAAATGTATAACCGATCAACTCACTGCAGAGGAAGCTTCAGTGGTGGCTGAGAGCGAGTGGAACCTTTTGTTTCTGATTAACCATTGTACTGTACTGTCTAGTGCCTGGGCAAATTTAAAGCCACAGCAGCACTATTTCTTTTCTTTTCTTTTCTTTTCTTTTCTTTTCTTTTCTTTTCTTTTCTTTTCTTTTCTTTTCTTTTCATTTCTTTTCTTTTCTTTTCTTTTCTTTTCTTTTATCTTTTCTTTTATATTTTCTTTTCTCTTTTCTTTTCTTTTCTTTTCTTTTCTTTTCTTTTCTTTTCTTTTCTTTTCTATCTAATGCAATTACTCTTCACTGTATATTGCTTTAGTATAGTATATTATTTTAGTCATTTTGTCAGCTAGATTTTTTTTAATGTTTTCATGTTTTGATTTTGTTTTCAAGTCTCTAGTGTAAGTATCTCCTATTGAATTGCACAGACATTAACCTCAGAGCTTGTATTTCAGAATGTTTCAAAAAAGGTAACCTCATAGGGTTACTGTTCTTTGTGTATCTGTATATGTGAGTTTGCATGACTGACAGATTGAAGGACAAGACTCTGTTCATTCAGGACTGTTGTCTGAGAGAGAGAGAGAGAGAGAGAGAGAGAGAGAGAGAGAGAGAGAGAGAGAGAGAGAGAGAGAGAGAGAGAGAGAGAGAGAGATTATGAGCATGTTTATGTACTCAATAATCATTGACATAGAAAAAGACTGACAGAGCACTATACATGTGTGTGTGTGTGTGTGTGTGTGTGTGTGTGTGTGTGTGTGTGTGTGTGTGTGTGTGTGTGTGTGTGTGTGTGTGTGTGTGTGTGTGAACACAATCAGAGTTATATTAATAAACATCCTGACGCTAAGATTTATAATGGCTGTGTGAGTTTGAGTTTGAAGCCCAAAAAGCGCATCCATCCATCATAAACATACTCCAGATCAGTGATGTGCTTTTTAATGTATAAACAACCCCGAAAATACATAAAAATGACATTACTGAGCTATATGCCTTTAAAAGTAGCATATTAAAATGGTACAGTGGCATTGCTCAGTTCAGCGTGTTGGGAAATAGACAATTGGGCATTTTATCCCGCGTCAGGAAAGGGGTTAAAAGGTCTATAAGGTGCCATTGGTGGCCTAAAACAGAAGAATAGCGTACTTATTTTTAGCTTTTCTCATGCTCTGTGGAAATAATATTGACGCAAATGTTCCTGGGTTAAGGCGGTTCTTCTCGTCTCTATGATACAAGCTGCGGAGCTGAATGTGCGCTCACTGGCTGCTCTTATGCTGGAATGCAGACGATCCTCCTTGCCAATGTATTTCATAGTATTGTGTGCAGTACTATATAAATTACATAGGTTTAATTGCCATCTTTATTTCAAACGACCTGTCCCAACTGGCACACTTAATATGCACTTCCGGTATTGTGGACTTACAATGACCACTGCGTGTGCGTGTCCGTTAAGTCCACGAGACCGCACGGTGTCCTCATTTTAGGTCTCAGAAGGCCCCTTTGAGGTCAATATGCGCCCTCGATGCGCATTTCTGTTGCGCCCGTACTGGTGCGGGTTACAAAGATTTCTTCCCGGCAGTCAAAGCGCCATTACGTTGTGAAAGTGCAGACTCAGAGAAAGACCGTGAGGGTTTATGGTGCCGTTTGGGACAGGGACATAAGCTCTAACCCTAATAAAACACACCTGAACCAGCTAATTAAGCTCTTCAGAATTACAGGCAGGTGAGTTTGATCAAGGTTAGAGCTAAACTCTGCAGGACAGAGAGCCTTGAGAACCCCTGATTTAAAGAAAGAATTGTTTTATAGAGGCTTTTAGTAGCAAGTAGACTTGTTATAATGAGAAGGAAATGTGATATTAGGTAAGTCGGTTTTAAAAAATGATGTTCTCAGTACAATAATGTTTAGTTTTCAGCTTACTAAGCATCACTTGACACTATAAGCTCTTTTTAAATTACCTGGGATTCATTTTTGCTTTTAAAACCCCATTCAGGATTTTACTTCAACTGCCCACAACCGTAATTGTAAAACCCACAATAAAGACAAATAAATCAGGGAGATTTTAACTCAGAATGAACAAGTAGTGCCATTCCACATGGCTTACAACCTATGTAGAGCAATCTAGTCGGCACTGAAAAATTATGGTAATTATCATGCCACTTCAACCCAATGCATCAAGACAGTTGATTAGCGGTGAGTGAACTTTATGTTCCCTTTCCGCTTGCAATAATGCGCCAGTCGAGCCGGGCGCCGCAGTGAATCCACTGCATGTCCCTGTGATCATTAGTGGCTAGCAGCTCATGCTAATTGAGTTTATTCAAAGCATCTACCTTATCAAATATGTATTCACTGAAAGTAAGAACACACGGTGCACTGACGCAATGATAGTGAAGGCTGTCATTAATATGTTTATGCATGCATGCATATTTGCCATTAATATAAGATTGATTAATAAAAAGAGACAGTTCATTTCCAGTGTTGCTAGTATTGTATGTATCAAGCCGCATTTAGTTAGCATTACACATGCAAAGTCATATTCTCAGTTCCATTTTCTCCTCATCTTCATAACTTTAATTAGGAACCCCATGAAAATGAATGGTTGTGATAGTCAGTTGGCGTAGAGATAAGAGTTGTCAGCTGACATGGTGGTTTCAGCTCTAGCCCAGTATTACTTCTCTGAAAACTCATTAGTTGCTACACAGTTTTGAAGGATCCAAAATTGTGAAAGTAATTTAAAAAGTGACTTTGAAAGATTTTTGTTTATTTTGCTGTAAAAGAACAGGGGCCTCATTTATAAAGACGTGTGCATAATGATTCTAATTGTAAGCATGCATAAATTCCAAAATGTTAATTCAAATGTGTGCATATATTATTATTTTCATGAAATCATTAGCATTAAGTCAATTCATGATGTAATTAATTCTAAGCCCATTTATACATATAATTATATTAATACATATTGTGGTTGCCTATTTGTCTTTACATTGTCACAATGTAATGATGTTGAATTTATTGAATTTGAATTATTGAACTGGTATACGGGTGCTGGTTATATAATTAGAATATCATCAAAAACGTAATCATTTGAAATTGATTTATTTCACTATTTCCATTCAAAAAGTGAAACTTGTATAGTATATTAATTAATTACACACAGACTGATATATATTTCACATGTTTATCTTTTCATTTTGATGATTATAACTGACAACTAAGGAAAATCCCAAATTCAGTATCTCAGAAAATTAGAATATTGTGAAAAGGTCCATTATTGAAGACATCTGGTGCCACACTCTAATCAGCGGATTCGTTCAAAGCACCTGCAAAGGCCTTTAAATGGTCTCTCAGTCTAGTTCTGTAGGCTACACAATCATGGGGAAGACGGCTGACTTGACAGTTGTCCAAAAGATGACCATTGACACAAGAAGGGCAAGACACAAATGGTCATTGCAAAAAAGGCTGGTTGTTCACAGAGCTCTGTGTCCAAGCACATTAATAGAGAGGTGAAGTGAAGGAAAAGATGTGGTAGAAAAAAGTGTACAAACAATAGGGATAAACGCACCCTGGAGAGGATTGCAAAACAAAACCCATTCAAAAATGTGGGGGAGATTCATAAAGAGTGGACTGCAGCTAGAGTCAGTGCTTCAAGAATCGCTACGCACAGACATATGCAAGAGATGAGTTTCAGCTGTCGCATTCCTTGTGTCAAGCCACTCTTGAACCACAGACAGCATCAGAAGCGTCTCGCCTGGGCTAAGGAATATAAGGACTGGACTGCTGCTGAGTGGTCCAAAGTTATGTTCTCTAATGAAAGTAAATTTTGCATTTCCTTTGGAAATCAGAGTCCCAGAGTCTGGAGGAAGAGAGGAGAGGCACTCAATCCATGTTGCTTGAGGTCCAGTGTAAAGTTTCCACAGTCAGTGATGGTTTGGGGTGCCATGTCATCTGCTGGTGTGGGTCCACTGTTTTTTCTGAGATCCCAGGTTAATGCAGTCGTATAACATTCAGTTTTAGAGCACTTTATGCTTCCTGCTGCTGACCAACTTTATGAAGATTCAGATTTCATTTTCCAACAGGACTTGGCACCTGCACACAGTGCCAAAGTAACCAATACCTGGTTTAAGGACCATGGTATCCCTGTTCTTAATTGACCAGCAAACTCGCCTGACCGTAACCCCATAGAAAATCTATGAGGTATTGTGAAGATGAAGATGTGATATGCCAGACCCAACAATGCAGAAGAGCTGAGGGCCACTATCAGAGCAATCTTGGCTCTCATAACACATGAGCAGTGCCACAGACTGATCGACTCCATGCCACGCCGCATTGTTGCAGTAATTCAGGCAAAAGGAGCCACAACTAAATACTGAGTGCTGTACACACTCATACTTTTCATGTTCATACTTTTCAGTTGGCCAAGATTTCTAAAAATCCTTTCTTTGTATTGGACTTAAGTGATATTCTATTTTTCTGAGACACTGAATTTGGGATTTTCTTAGTTGTAAGTTGTAATCATCAAAATGAAGAGAAATAAACATTTGAAATATATACGTCTGTGTGTAATACATATAAATATAATATTATAAATATAATACTTAAGACTAAATATAATATACACGTTTCACTTTCTGAATAGAATTAGTGAAATAAATCAACTTTTTGATGATATTCTAATTATATGAGCAGCACCTGTACATGAGCAGCAATAAGTTTGTGCACATGCTCTTTGATGGGCACATAGGACCTCATTTTAAAATGCCCTATTATGCTATTTTAAAGCTTTTGTTTTAAGTTGTGTAGGTCTCCAACAACAGGTTTACATGCATTAAATAATCAATAATTATCAAATGAATCGATGGATGAATCAGTCTCTCTAAATCCCTCCTTTCCATGAGCCTACTCTGCTCTGATTGGTCAGATAACTCAGTCTGTTGTGATTGGTCTACCGTGTATTTTGGAAGCAAACGTCCAATACTATAACCGATTGTCAGCTCCATCAGGAGGATTCCCGTTTCTAAAGCTCAGCGACTATACACACTGTGAAGACCGTAACGTTGACGCCAATTTTACACCAAATCCCAGCGCGAGTCCAAATCGATGGCGAAACATTGGAAGAACTAGTTATTCATCCTGACCCTTGGCCTTGAGTGGGATGTTTCAACTGTAATTCCTCACCATCGGTGTGCGTGTGTGTGATAAAATCGGTTTGCTGGTTAGTTCAGTTATCCGGTCACTTCCACTGTTGAGTTTTTTTTTGTTGCCCATCAGGCTGGTTTCATTGTTAATTCAAATATTTCAAAAGAGACAAAACTAAATGTAAGATCTTTTAACCCTACTCTCAAACCTAAACATACCCATTAATACAGAATATAAAAAATAATAAAACATAATGGACAAGGCAATGTGATAATTGTAGTAACAATATAGCATAAAAATATATTTTTTGAGCCAATAATCCTATTCTACCCCTGAATCTGCCCATAACCATTTCTTAAAAAATAACACAAAAAAACAAACAGATTATGGTAAAGTGAAATTACAATTATTGCAAAAATGTCAAAAGACGTACCAAAGTCATTGAAGTGATGATGTGTTGCAGTCCTCTCTGTGATTTATATGATATAGCGATTATATTATATATGATATATAATAGTTTTGTATGAGGTACAGAGCAGAATTTAAGTTATTAGTTATGAAAATTACAATTTTATTACGCATTTCCCATTTCCAAATGTTCATCGACTGAAACACGGCATGTCACAATCTGTGACAAAGCAGGTGAGAGCCCGTGAACATTTGATATCACTGCCGGAAAACATGTCGTTGCATTTCTTGAGGCCGCATTTATAAAATCAAATTGAATACATCATAGCGAGAGCAGGATTTGACCCTTTTGGTTGCTGCTGAGAATGGAGATGAAAATCTCTGGATAAAGGCTTGCATTTGTATTGCAGTGAGCGAATAAAACTGCATTTTAAAATTTTCTGTTGGCAGTCGCTGTATAGGAGAAAATGCTTTTTGTTTCTCATGGCAATCAAATTAAATATTAAAAAAGGGTTAAATGATTAAAGAAATGTCATTCATCTAGTTTATTTGCATGTTTTCTTATTGGATAGAACAGTATCTGCCTCAATTTAATGCAGCAATTAATGTGCATTATTAGAATTTATGTGCTATGTGCATTTTTTTAATGCTTTTTTGAGATATCCCAAAATGTGAGGATGGAAACAGCTGAGTCTCTGGCACCAAACCAGCACTAACTTGAATAAATCAATCTAAGCCAGCATGGAAATTTATGTTGCTCTATTTTGAATGCTTTGAACATTTTTAAACACTTGAAAAATATCATATGTGGCATTTGTTGTTGGGTTGTTGGGATATATTTTTATACCCGGTCTTTCTCAGTGTTGGGGATGTATACTGTTCTTTGAGACCACAATGTTCATGGCCCATTTGTTTGTAAGCACATCAATTTCTAAAGCCATCTGTGTTTCGTTTCAGTGGAAAACTCCCCGAGCGCTCTCTAATGAGCCTAGGATAATATAAATGTTCCTGTAACATTTCCTTTTTTTTAAATGGCCAGAATTTTCCCCTTTCAAAATATTCTCAACATTACCTGGAATTTATCGCTGGTATTGTGGCACTATTGAAACTGCTTTCAGCCATGCAGAAATGCTGTTTAATGGTCTGTATAGGAAATAGTTTTGTTTTACCTTTGAGGGGGAACATCAGACAAAGTTAAATAGTACATTGTTAAATAGTAAGATACTTAAAACTCAGTCTACACTACAGTATATGACAATTCTGAGCGATACACTTTTCCTCTGGGTAGACTAAGGCAGAGAAAATTTGACCCTCAGCATCTTCGATGAATGGGAAGGAACACATGATCACCTATGAATGGAGCATATGAAATACTATTCTTTGGGGATCGAGCAATGACCATGAGAACTATTGTTTAGGAATGGTTTGTAATGATTTGGATGTAAGATATTAAAAGCTTATCAGAAATGACCGTGGGTTGCAGGTGATGGTTTTCAAATTATGCTGATGTAGTGAATAGGTGTCAGTTTTTAATGAAAATATTGATGAATTATATTACAGCATACAACACACTTACAAAGTTTACAAAAACTACAAGGTTTTTGTTTTCCCATATACTATCTTTGAAGTGATTTACATTTTTGCTGGTGTTAAATTTCTATTTAAACAAGCCCTTGCATGAACCATTTGGAATATAACAATTATGCGTCATGTAGCAAGAAAGTATTTCCATAGAAAACGCTGTTTATGGACTCCTTATCTACTTTGTGCAAGCAGGACCTGAAGTGCATTTAGGCATGAAAAGGCGCTAGGTCTCGTAGCTCCGTGTAAAGTGTTTTTTTTGTTTTGTTCATGTAATGGATTCATTACTGTTCTCTTCAGATCCAAGCCTGAGGCAGTGTTTAGTCACTTCATTAAAATGGGATACAAATGGACGCCTCTATAATTTCTGCTTCATCTGAGTCTTAGTCTGAGAACATGGTAACTGCACGAACTTACATGTTCATACTTCATATTTACAGTAAATGCCTAATGTATATAATAATAATAATAATAATAATAATAATAATAATAATGATGTGTAGAAGAAAGGGGGATATTTAGATAGAAAGAACTCAAAATGTTAAACTTTGATAAACCTTCAATAAAACCATATACAATCTGCATTTAAATCAGAGCAGGAAGCAGTGACGTGAAATCAAGGCAAGGCAAGTTTATTTATATAGCACATTTCATACACAATGGCAATTCAAAGTGCTTTACATAGAAATGAATTAATATAGGGATAACAAATGCTTATATTAAATGCCTATATTTTATTAAGATTTTTTTTTTTTGTAACAGTTGTAAAGAGACTAAAAATAAATAAATAGAAAAACTGATTCCAGATATCCGTTAAATAGTTGTATTTAATACAGTTATTTAACTGATACAATAAATGTCAGTGGGGTCCAAAGCAATATCGAACCCCTCTGACTTTCATAGTACAGACAAAACAATCCTTAACAAAATGAAATTGACAACAATATCTTGTTTTGTGTTCCTTAGAAAAAAAGGCATACTGGTTTAGAATAACATGAGGGGGAGTAAATGATGAGAGAATCAAGGTTGAATAAGGGTTTCACTTCATTAGTGACTGAGTTATACTGAGTAGCGATCAGGCATTGAAAATTGTTGTTTTTGCTGAGTGGTTGTTGCGGCTGTCATTAGTGGAGAAAAGCAACGACGGCAAACAATGTGCATAGTTTCTAGACTTCCGTTCTGCATATAAATATTTTTGTTTTGTTTCTTTGCTTCTGCTACTGATATTCAGGAACATACAGCTGGAATTCTGGTTCATAACAGTGACAGTGGCAGATATAACAGTTTAACCAAAACTGGGCTGGGATTTCTATTTCCCAGCATGCTTTGCCATGACACTCAAAAAGGACTGTAAATGGCTAAATTAAACGTTATATTACGTTTTTTTTTTTTTTTCCCAAGATTAAAAGATCTTAAATCTCCCAAGATTGTGGGAGATTTATTAGTGTTTAATATTTGTTATGCTAATTTATAAAAAGTTTCTGTTATGTTTTTTTGTGAGGTTACCATGATTGGGATTTTTGGATTAAAATATCCAAAAGCAACTAAAACAGTGTTAGATATTTTGTTGACGTGTACTTGCATTATCTCGAATGTTTGGTTTTCTTGATTTACTGCAAGTACCATGGTTATACCATGCTTAATATTGATCTCGCTCACTGCATTGTGAATATTTGTCTCATAGTAGTGAATGCACAGATTATAACAATGTTCAACACACTAAAATGTATGTAATATGATAAAATGGTGCTGCGTTGCCGCACATACACATGAGCAGAAGCGGAAGCATTATAAAAGCTCTCCCAAATCAAGGCGTCATCAAGCTCCGCCTTTGTTTTCAATAAGCGACGTCTAGCGGCGAAAATTACATATTTGTATTTGTTATGTATGTTGATGTAGTTGTTTAATGTCTCTTTTATTACAATATAAGACGCATTATAACATCTTTGCAAAAATAGAACAGATATACTAGCAGGTTACAGAAATCATAATTTATGCAATCTGACTCCACTGGTGCATGACGCCCACATACGTGGACAGTTATTTTATGGTGCATAAAAACAACATTTTACTCTAAATTTTAGTTTAGAAAATACTGACATATTCATCATACTTTACTGTACACGCTAATATTTTTTTTTTAGCTCAATTGACCTCCTTGTATAAAAGTTTTTCACAGATATGCCTGGGGCATTGGCAGATGGATATCGCTGTCATCTTGTATTAATAATGCCATGAGAAAATAACCATGAGAAATGACCTTAAAATGGAGTTAAATTAACTGTCCTCAAATGTGGACACCAAGCATGAAAGGGTTAAGTTAAATGTATGAATTAGCTTATGCAAATATTTCAAGTTTAGAACAATTAAAATATTTCATTACAAAATAAAATCAGCAAATTCTTCAATAGGCCTACTTCAATTGTACTTTGGGGTTTGCCAACTTATTCTAGTTTACATTGTGGATGTATGAGGTCGGGTACCCCTCATAGGCCAAAAAGTTGGGATGCACCACTAGAACTCATTACAGTTTCCATTATTTTTCATTCTGTAACCAATAAATAATAAAATGTGGATGTTCACAAATAATATTTTATGCACTAATCACATATTTGTTTATTTTGGAAGTTGAGTGACATTCTCAAACATTGGTTTAGTCTCCCACCGTCTGCTCCCAAATTTAGGGACTTTACCTTTGAAGAAATGCATGGCGTATTGCTGTCACTTCCATCTGCTCTGGGCAACAGTTTCCAATGCTTTTCCTCCTCACAATCCTGGCATGTATTGAAGGAAGCTGGCTACAGAAAGCCAGCTTGGAGCTCTAAATCCAAAGTATTGCAGTTTGCAGATGAACAGTTTTACAGATTTTCTCCCAGGGAGACTGACTCAAAGACTATAGGACAGACGTTTGGCATTATCTTGAATGCACGGCTAGACATGCAATAGCCTCTAATTCTGTTGATCTTGTCGAGTTTCTGAAAGATTAAATGTAGCTTACATTTTAATGCATATAAAGCTTGTTGCTTTATGCTGTAATTTTCATGTTGCATGTTTAATGATTTTTTAGGGTTTAGAGAACAATCAGCTACACTATATAGCCAAAGGTTTTGGGAAACCTCTCCAAATCATTGAATTCAGGTGTTCCAATCACTTCCATGACCAAAGGTGTATAAAATTAAGCACCTTGGCATACAAACACTTGAATGGGTCGCTCTCAGGAGCTCAGTGAACTCAAGTGTGGTACTGTTTTAGGTTGCCACCTGTGCAATAAGTCCATTCGTGAAATTCGGGAAAAGTCCCATTCATGATTCAGATCACCAATGGCACGTGATTTCAGCAGTTTGGCAGTTTGACACATGATCCGAATCATGAATCAATCCACTGATTCATAACCGTTTCAATCTTTATTTGAGGATTGAAAACAAATGCGGAAGAGAAGACAATGCTGAATAAAGTCAAAAGTTTTTGTTATTTTGGGACCAAAATGTATTTTCGAAGCTTCAAGAGTTTCTAACTAACTAACTGATGTCACATATTGACTACTTTGATGATGTTTTTATTCCCTTTCTGGACATGGACAGTATAGTGTGCATACACTTGGATACGCTCTCGGACTCGGACTAAATATAAAATATCTTAAACTGTGTTCTGAAGATGAACGGAGGTCTTACGGGTGTGAAACGACATTAGGGTGAGTCATTAAAGACATACATTTCATTTTTGGGTGAACTTTTGGTCAAACTTAAAATGTATGAAGTTTATTGCATTAGATCAAACAAAGTGGAATTTTATTTTTAGGGGAAAAAAAGCTCAATTATAAAGACAAGTATTGTATTACTTTTCGGCAGGTTGAAAGTCATTTCTAAAAATGGCAAAGGTTATCCCTGAGAGAAGGTATAGCATAATTTGTTTGCAGATTTTGTTAATTATGAGTTCAAGTCATTTCCATTATACACTGAAATAGACTAAAATAAAATAAAAATATAAAATAAACTTATTGATGATTAGATTGATGAGATGGGGGAAAAAAAGTTGGACACTCCACCATCAGGTTCAGAATGTGTGAAAAAAGGGCTAGAAACTGTTAATTCAGCACACTGAGACTCAGAGGAAGGAGTGCGTCTAATTGACAGCCTGTAGTTAGGACCATCTGTGGTTAGCCTGTGGTAAGTAAAGGTCAGTTGGGTAGTTGGAGGAGAGAGAAATGCAGAGATGTACCACTGAGTGGGTGTATTGACTGAAGGATATAGGGCCCTGAACATAGCCCTGAGGTATACTAGCACTAAGAGGTTAATGAGGATGGAAAACTTGCTCCATAAGGCACAGTGAAAATCATCAATGAAAGAATAAATAGAGTTGGGGTGGAATAGAGGTTGGTTATGAGGAGATGATGGGATTTGAGGAAAAGCACTCTAGAGAATTTAGCGGTTGCTTCCCATGTGTTTAAATGTTCTGAATCTGCATTTTTTATATTAATTACGACTGTAAGTCTATGAGGGGACAAAAGTTCACCATAAAGATATTAAAAATATACATAATTTTGAGTATATAAGAAGCTCTTTAACAGCCTAATATTATATGTCGTCTTTAACATGTCTTTCTGCAGGATGTACTTTGCCAGGAAATATGCAATCAAATTACTCCAATGTCTTATCATAACCTCCTCTAGGCCCATGCTCGGAAAGATATTGCAATATTTCTTCAAAACACACACACACACACACACACACACACACACACACACACACACACACACACACACACACACACACACACACACACACACACACACACACACACACACACACACACACACATGTTGGTCTATGTGGTTTACAGGGACTCTCCATAGGCGTAATGGATTTTATACTGTACAGACCGTATTTTCTATCCCCTTACACTGCCCCTGCCCCTAAACCTACCCATCACAGGAAACATTCTGCATTTTTACTTTTTCAAAAAAACATAATTTAGTATGTTTTTAAGGCCATTTGAATTATGAGGACATTTGATATGTCCTCATAAACCACATTTATAGAGTAATACCAGTGTAATACCCATGTAGTTATACAAATTTGTGTCTTCATAAACCACATAAACAGGCTCACACACACACACACACACACACACACACACACACACACACACACACACACACACACACACACACACACACAATATATAAATATATATATATATATATATATATATATATATATATATATATATATATATATATATATATATATATATATATATATATATATATATATATATATATATATATTCGACGTTCAACTGTTAGTGGTATTATAACAAAGTGGAAGCAGTTGGGAATTAGTGTTAATTTTGTCACCTATTTTAAATTTAGTCTTAGTCTCGTGCTGAATGTCCTTGTCAGTTTTAGTCATCTTTAGTCATTCACATATCTTTTTTTAGTTAGTAAAGTTTTAGTCGACTAAAAGTCTTGTCATTTTAGTCTAGTTTTAGTCAAAAGAAAATTTAATATATCTTAGTCAAGTTTTAGTTAAAACATTTTAGTCTTTTTTTACATCAATTATTTCTGAGATTATTTCTAATACCATTTCAGTCAAATAGTGTTTCACACATCTCAAATATTGGTTAAATGTCATAATTACCAGACAAAATGCACTGTACATATAAGGGGAAATAAGTTTGCCTTTTTAAGCACTATTTTAAACTTTTATTGGGTTAATTTGCTCGCATTCCTTAATATTCATTTGCGTGTGCTTATATAGTTACAAATGCCACATTAAAGGGATAGTTCACTTTGAAATTAAATTTTGATATGTTTTAGCTTACCTCATGGGCATCCGAGATGTAGGAGTACGCACGCGCGCCCTCGGATCAGTCGGACGTAGTGGTGTACAAGAGGTAAAAACGAAATAAATACTGTTCATTTTCTCACACAAACCGCTCGTTTCGTGTCTTAGGCCATCAGTGTGTACTTACGATGGGGGATTGGTTAATTTGGACTTCTCTGTGTATGCTCTTTGAGGTGGTGACCATAGATCTGCATTATGTGAGGCACAGACAAGAATGGTTTGACCTAAAATGATCAAAATTGAAACTACTGGGGAAACAAATACTCCTACATCTCGGATGACCATGAGGTAAGCTAAAACATATCAAAAGTTAATTTCAAAGTGAACTATCCCTTTAAGTGCGCCAACATGCTATTTAGTGTTAGAATTTTGTATTAAAACTTTACAAATTTGACATGAGATTTATTTGGTCAGAGTGAGAGTGTGTTGCAGCCATATGATGGCAGCGACAGAAGACTGAGACAAGACCTGAACTTGAGCAACAGCAGCGCAAACTCATTTGGAATATTTTGAAGGCATATCAGCTGAATTTTCTCTCTCGTGATGAAAAAGTAGAGATGATTGTTGACGAAAAGGAAGAGAGATTTTATCTTACTTTTTTATTTTATGCAAAACATTTTAGTCTCGTCCTTTTTCGTCAACAATAATGCATGTTAATTTAGTCTTAGTCAGCGTTTTTGGACATTGGTGCATTCTCATCATCGTCTCATCTTAGTCATGGAAAAAAAGGTAATATTTCGTCTCGTCTCGTCTGACGAATTTAACATTATTGGGAACAACAGAAACTCAGCCACAAAGTGGTAGGCCATGTAAAATCACAGAGCAGGGTCAGTGCATGCATCAACTTTCTGCAGAATCAATAGCTACAGACGTCCAAACTTTGTGTGTCCTTCAGATTAGCTCAAAAGCAGTGCATATATAGAGAGTTTTGTGGAATGGGTTTCTATTGCTGAGCAACTGCATCCAATCCTTACATCACCAAGTGTAATGCAAAGACTTGGATGCAGTGGTGTAAACCACACTGGACTCTTGAGCAGTGGAGATGTGTTCACTGGAGTGACCAATCACGCTTCTCTGTCTGGCCATCCAATTGTTGAGTCTAGGTTTGGCAGTTCCCAAGAGAACGCTACTTGTCTGACTGCATTGTGCCAAGTGTAAAGTTTAGTGGAGGGGTGTGGGGTTGTTTTTCAGGGATAGGGCTTGGCCCCATAGTTCCTGTGAATTGAAGTTTAAAGGCTTCAGAATACAAAGACATTTTGGCCTAGCCTAGAAATCTAGACGCACCCTAGCGGCAGCAAATTTAATTTGCCCGCAAGTGTGGTCTAGCAACTCTCAATTCCTATCTGAGCTGTATTCCTCAGACTCTGGACGGCCCAATCACATCGTGTAGGTAGGCTATAGAGTCGGCGGGCGGGGCCATAATGACGACGTCCAAGTTGCGTTTGCGTGCTTCTAGTAACACAGTCTTCTAGTAAACTCAGAAACTGGTGAACGGCGGTCTTTCGAATCAGCTCTGACCGCGACTCTGGAAGACTTGGAGTTAAGCTTTCCTCTGAGAAAAGAACAAAGAGCGGCACTGAAGTCATTCTTAAAAAGGGAAGATGTGTTTGGAGTTTAGCCGACCGGATACGGCGAATGTTTAATCAGTCAGCGAGCTCCCCTTCACTGTCGTTGCTCCGGTTGGTGTAGCGCTATCCTATCGCGTGCAGAGGGAGTTTGAAAGACAACCGTTTATCCCGCCCCTCAGATTGAGCCCTGTCTATGGTGAGTTTCCAGACCAAACATCTTGATGTGGGTCTGGCTTGTCAGGCTAATTTTGGACAATTTCATGCTCCAAACTTTGTGGCAACAGTTTGGGGATGCCCCTTCCTGTTCCAACATGACTCCGCACCAGTGCACAAGGGACCATAAAGATATGGATGAGCGAGTCTGGTGTGAAGGAACTTGACTGGCCTGCACAGAGTCCTGACCTCAACCCGACAGAACACCTTTGGAATTAATTAGAGTAGAGTCTGCAAGCCAGCCTTCTCGTCCAACATCAGTGCCTGACCTCACATATGTGCATTCCTAAACCTTGTGGACAGCCTTCCCAGAAGAGTTGAAGCTGTTATAGCTGCAAAGGGTGGGCCAACGTGCATGTAAAGGCATAGGTCAAATTTTGCTTCGCAATATAGTGCGTGTGTGTGTTAAATATACCTTCTCTGAAAACAGTTGTTAATATTATATACAGCTTTTAAGTAACTTTTTGTTCATGCCAATGGCAGTTGAGGCTGCTTATGGGGTTGCGTATGCAACTCAAGCAACTGCAACTGAGATGAATGGAAATGTTAACGGACTGCAGTGAAAACCAGAAGACAAATTGGACAAGGAATCATGGCCAAGAACATCCTGCACCTTAGAAAAACCAAACATCAGAGACACGATGCACACACACAGACACACACACACACACACACACACACACACACACACACACACACACACACACACACACACACACACACACACACACACACACACACACACACACACACACACACACACACACACACAAACACTTATAAATAAAAGACTAGATGTCATTGTTTATGGTTGCCAAAAACTAGTTAATGAATGCCTGGAGTATGATAAAAAAAAAAAAAATGGACCAGTTTAGCCAAAGGAAAGATTCAACCTTTTGTTTTCAGTATGTCTGCAATGGTTTACATTCAGGTGTTTATGTTGTTTCAGAGTGTCTTGTTTTAAGTGCAGATGTCTGGAAAAAAGGTTTTATGCCCTCTAAAAAGACAGTATAAGAAGCTTTCCTATGCAATCCAATTGTTCTTGTTGTTTTCCAGTAGATGACAAAGGCATGTGGCACATCCTTGTCTTAATGAAACATCCTGGTTTTAATGAGCTGCATAAGAGCATTTTGTTTATTTGTCCTTCGTTTGACTTTAAGTGTGGTAAACTAAATTCCTCTGACACTAATGCTTTATATCAGTGGTTCTCAACTGATGGGTCAGATGCAAAAATGGGTCATAGGTCTGTTTTTAATAGGGTTGCGAAAGAATAGAAAAACAAGGCCAAATGCAAATTATAAAATGCTACTGTCTATATAATAGTGTTCAGATAGCTTATAATTTAATTGGCTCATAAAATTTTAAAGGGAGGAGTAAACACTTGCTATATTTTGTTGTTGATGCCTATGTCCATGCAAACTTTGTTGTTGTTGTTGTTGTTGTTGTATTTCCTTCACTTGAACCAAATTAGGCAAATGAACACATGGACATAACAGCTTTTCATCCTTTAAAACCATGAAAAAAATTACTCAAGGACTACGTAAAATTCAGTTTCACTGAGTGAGGGTAGCCAAGATTTATGTCCATATTATATATATGATATATGATATATAGAATTTTCTCAATTAACTTAATAAAGAAACGAAACGAAATATAACTACTTTGACATTAAAAACAAAACAGAACTATTTTAATGGCTGCAACAATGTAAAAAAAAAAAAAAAAACGGGCTCCAGTCAAACTCGGGCCGAGAATTTTGATAAGCTGTCGGACACGGGCCGGGCTAGGGCCTCAGCGTCTTGGGCCAGGGCCGGGCTAGGGCCTAGATTTGAGGCCCGTGCAGGGCTCTAGGTAGCAGGCCTCTCCAGGCCTCTATATACCTTTTTCTAGCTGTGAGAACCTTTTTCTAGCTGTTTTTCTAGCTCCTGTTCTAACCACCCGCTCCAAGCAGGATTTGAACCTGGGTACGCCGGCATGAGAGTCTGACGCTTAAACAAAGAGGCTAAAGGCTGCAACCCCTAATGACAGTCGCTAGAGCCTCTAGTCTCTTGAGATCAGAGGAGTGAGGTTTACTCGCACAGCTACTAGCTGGCCTCAGTTACACTCACCCCCATCTGGGTCACGGCACCAATGTAACCCCTTCTGCTCGCTCCAAGCAAGACTTGAACCCTGGTCCCCCAGCATGAGAGTCGGGCGCTTTAACAAGGAGGGTAAAGGCTGCATCCCGTCACTCGCTAGCGCATCTCTTGAGTTCAGAGGAGTGCGGTTTACTCACACAGAGACTGCTAGCTGACCTCTGTTACACAGCCATGTGTTATTCATCATATACTGTTTTAGCACTGTTACTTTTTCACTGTTTGTATCACAGTTTTTGGGTGAGAATGTAGTTATTTAGACCTCAGATATGTGACATATATAAACATAACATAACCTGTTTTACAATTTGTTAACAATTGTGTTAAACTCCAGATTGTCAGTTGTTCCATTGTAAATGTGACAGGTCAGAAAAGAGCTGAGGTAACATCATTATTATCAAAAGTCCCATCTTTTGTTTTTTTGAACTCACAGGAGAAATTGCATGTGACTGTGAGCAAATGTGTAGATTTTAATGTGTAGAAAGTAAAACATTTCATTTCATCCCATCCCCCCCCCCCCACAAAAAAAAAAAAAAATCATCAGGATGTCACGTGTCAACTCGATCCGAGACCGTTAAGCGTTGTGTGTGAAAGCGCACATATTACGGTATTTCGCTGGCAGTGTGAATGGGCCAAATCTAGCGGCCCAGGAACAAATGCCGGGTCGCATTATCCGTGTATTTGCCGGAATCGCAGTGTGAAAGGGGCTAATGATGCGATTCAATGTTCCTTCATTACTAGACCTAAAGTGCCATTTTTGAATTAGTAACAAAGAGTTGGGCTCAACTGTTAAACTGTCAACTTGAGATTTGAATCCATGGCGGAAGAAAGTAGTTCTGCACAAAAAGGATTTTAAAGACACTCCATGTTGTTTCTTATTTATTTACACACTTGTGCCGTCAAACTGTTGTGTATATATATATTGCAATACATATATTGTGCAGTTAATTATTGGAAATAATTATGTAAATAATGTAATATATGTAAAGTATCAGGGAAGTTCAGAAACCAACCTTATATTATATAGAAAGCCAGCTAAGAACCACTGATTTGCATGATGAATGTAAAACAAAAGAGTGCAAGGAATAAAATATGTGGGACAAATGTATGCGAGTTTTATCAGGTTCTGTGATTAGTTCTATCTTTTAGTTTGTACAAGTAAGGATATCATCAATGACAAAGTCAACACTGCTCATAATTAGGTGATCAGAGATATGCAATTACATTTTCTGGAAGAAACAAAAGCCTGTTTGCAACACAAAAGATCTCTGTTTGAAGACGACAAAAAACTAAACAATTATGGATTAACTGCAGCGTAACTAATCCCATTTAGCTCCCGGGACTAGTGCACGAAGAGCACCGCAGCCGACTTTGGTGTGTTTCAATAGAGGTGAAACGATGCTTGTCTGCATGCGTGCCGTATCCCCCAGATGGGACTTTGAATTAAGTGGCTTTTTAAATTTTGTCCTACATGCTCCCAGTAATCTTTCTAGGTTACTGCGCAGATACGGAACACAGGCCTTCTGAAATATCACGCCAGTGCAAACAAATACGTTCTTTGTGTATCTGTTCATAATTAAATGGTCTGAACTCGCTGACATTTACAGTGTTGGTGATAAACAATTTATCAGTGATACCTTCCATTGATGTAATTGTTGTTCATTTACATTGAACTTGAGGTAAATCAGACAAAACCAAAACCACCCATCCATCCATCCATCCATCCATCCATCCATCCATCCATCCATCCATCCATCCATCCATCCATCCATCCATCCATCCATCCATCCATCCATCCATCCATCCATCCATCCATCCATCTTGTACATGATTTTTCAGTGCATTATATTATTTATATTTTTCATTTCTCTTCTGTTTATGTAATCATGGCTGCGCTCAGAAGGGGTTGTAGGGTCTGTGGATATTTAGTCGTGGCTTAGCCTAGACATCTAAAAGGGCATTGTTTGATTAAATATGCTTTATGATGCACTGGATAATAAATGTTGGAGTCTTACATCTTGTGGAATAATTTTTGCTAAGCAAATCATTAAATGATCCTGGAATTAAATTAAGAAAAGGCCAAATTAACCTAATTCTTAGCCTCAATCATGCCAAAATTTTTACATTCGCATGCACTAGAACTCTGTATGAGGAGGGAGAAAACATTGAGAAGTTTATTTCGGCTTTCGGTATTCAAACTGAATTTTCGGTTTGACAGATAGACGCTAGAAGGCTGTTAAAATGAAGTCTTGCCTGTGAAAGAAAAACATACTCTAATTTTCTAAATAATTAAATGTTGGCATTGTGTGTTAAGAAAATAGCTTCTCATGAACCACGTAATCCCCAGAAGCCCATTCTTAGTGCCGCCCATAGCTGGCATTAAGGATTATTTGAACGTGAACTCATAAAATAATATAACCCTTTAATATCATAGCCTACTTCTCAAATCCAATCAAATCCCAGCGGATTAAATCAAGTCCTGGCCTACATTATTTCCCCCTGAACTTGGAAATATATCACTTTATGGAAGTTTAATGTGTCTTGAATGCCATGTCATAGTGTCTTTCGTTGTCAAAATTTGCTGTTGGTCTTTTAGTCTTTTTAAAGTCACAAGATAGCAATGAGAATGACTCAAATTTCCCTTAACCTCCACTTTAAGCATTAACATATTCTGACGGATGAGCTGTCTCTCATTGGAGAGTCTCTTGGCAGAAGAAAACATATGGCTGTTTACCGTGCCCAACTAACTTTGCAGATGAAGGCATGTGAATTTATACACATCTTTCTACACCCATTTCTTTATAATCATGCTACAAAGACATCATTGGCAATTTTCACAAATAAAGACACTGTACATATAAAAACTGGCATTTTGAAAAATTACCTCAGGTGATCATTGGATTTTCTAAATAAATTGTTTTTGAGGGGGAGAGCAAAAAAGCCATCTCAGTTTGTTGAAGCAGAATGCTGCTTTCACCGTCTTGCCAGCTAGGAATATGTGCGATGAAGACAAATGCAGATTTATACTCATTTACTTGTCTGCGCCATATGGTGTACCTACCTAACACAGGTGAGAAGAAAGCTAGAAAATCCAACCGTGGATGATGGATTGGGTTAGGTTACATAAAGGGAGAGAGCAAATAAACAAGGTGCAAACAAACAAGGTAAACGTGGAGGAATATATTTATTTTTTCATGACACACAGAGAGCTTTATCAGAGAAGAGGGTTTTGCGAACACCAAGGTCAGGGTTTTAGCTGAGGTACCTTTGAATTATCTTTCTTACATCCAGAGAGACCAACCAGAGTTCTTCTACCTTTGGCTGGCCAAAAAGTCAAAGTCCAAGGTCCTGGCCTTGGTTCTGTTTTTCTTGCCAGTCTCTGTAAACTGAACAGCACATGCGTGGAGGGAGATTTTCTGAACATCCCTGCAGTGATCTGATGGCACTAAGCCAATGGGATGGAATTGTGCCAATGACCAGAGGGCTTTGAGTGGAAATTTCATTGCAGAGTCTTGGGGGTTTATGAAGATGAGAACTGGTTTTAATAAGAAATACACAGAAAAAAAAATGCAGTATCACTTGTACTTGTGAATAATATAATAAGCCTCTTTAAACATTTTTTGTTGTTGTTGTTGTCAAAGAACAAAATCAATAATGCAAGCTAATGCAAATTAAATTCTAATGTCACTTTTCAAAATCAATAAATAAATAACAATAATTTCTGTTGAACCAAAGACATGAAGACTTAAGATTAAATTGATTTAACAATGATTATATAATTGCATATTAATTTGTAGATATCTAAGTGTGTGTGTGTGTGTGTGTGTGTGTGTGTGTGTGTGTGTGTGTGTGTGTGTGTGTGTGTGTGTGTGTGTGTGTGTGTGTGTGTGTGTGTGTGTGTGTGTGTGTGTGTGTGTGTGTGTGTGTGTGTGTGTGTGTGTGTGTGTGGGCATGTTTTTGTGACATATGAGGACAAATGTGTTTAATGACATGGGTCATGTCCCCACTTTTCAAAATGCTTATACATTTTTTTGCAAAAAAACATTTTAGAAAGTAAAAATGCAGAATGTTTCCTGTGATGGGTAGGTTTAGGGGTAGGGGCAGTGAAAGAGGATAGACAATACGGTTTGTACGGTATAAAAATCATTACGCCTATGGAATGTCCCCATATGTCACAAAAATAAACGTATGCGTGTGTGTGTTTGCGAGTGTGTGTGTATTGAATAGCTGCAAAACACTCCACCCTCTAGCACATCACAGCATTAATAAAACATTAAGCAGATCTGCTGGAGTGCTGATGAGATGATGTTGTTAATGAGAATACATTTCATAAAGCCATAGATGCCATATATTCCAATATCTTTCAAGCTTTCAGTTAATGAAAGATCACCCTAGTAAACGACGTCTGAAAGCTCCCAGACTGCTCATATTATCCACCAAAAGTGTCTTGCTTTAAGCTCTAGTTTTAGATGTGATATTAGAAGGAATGTGTAAAGAAAATATCAATGGAGAAACTTGATCTTGATGTGAAAAGTCATGCTGCTTTGTTTAAGACTTTGTTTGGTGGCCTTAACTTCTATGTACTTACATCAAAATATAAGTGCAATGTACTTATAGTATTCATACTTCGTACTGCATTGCAAAACACTTTTGCTTATATTGAGGTGGGATACAGGTACATTTTGGGACAGGTGTGGTAGTATGTGTGTATGTACACATTCACAATAAGTGCATTGTATCAAATGAGTAGTTTAAATGTTATTACAGTAGTTAAGGCTACCTAATATAAAGTGCGTCCTTCATGCTTTTGTATAGTTTTTTTATTTTATTTTTCCCTTCTCGAAGTTCAGTTTTTCCAACATTCCAACAAAACTGACACTTGCAACCTCTTCATATAGTTTTCGTATTGACTTCAGCTTAGCTTTTCAATGTAACATTATGCATTTGAATGGTTTGGCTATTGCTCAGTGGACAGTCTTGATTTCAAGATCAAAAACCACAAATGTCTTGTGTTGAATTTAGGGCTGTCACGTTAACACTACAATAACACATTAAAATTGACTAAAAAACAGGCTTTTGGATTAGTTTAAGCCAAAGTCTCCAGGTCTGCATTTTTTCCTGCACCAAACAATGTTTGTAGCTCCCATCAAATAATCGCAAAGTGCTTTGTTACTTTTGATAAGAAACAAAGTCTCTGCTTTCAAATTCTGTCAATTTATCACAAAATTCAAACACTGAATGGCTTTATGATGATCTTAAGCACTATTCACCCGGGATTAGTATTACCTGGTGACCTCTAGTAATTAATAATTATGAAGGTTGTCTGTGATCTTAATTCTGTGCGAATCGTGCCATGTCTGCAATTTGTAATGTAAAATTTCACCCGCGAATGACCTACCATATTTTGAGGTCCTGTGATAATATTAGTCCTGTGTGGATCGGCGTCTCTGTGATTTGGCCAGGATTTGGAGGTTCGTCTATCAATTTTTACAAGGTTTTTTTGTTTCCTGTGTGCATTTTTATCCATATTTCGCTTAGAATGGAGGATGCGTTCATAACGCGCACCGTTATAAATCCCTGTGCGGCTGTGCACGTTATACTTCCGCTTTAGAATTAGAGTCAATTTGGAAGCAAATTACCTTAAAAGGTGTATTCAGTATTATTCTAAATGAAAAACACAAAAAAACAAACAGTAGCCTACAATGGGAAGTTCGCTTAAATGCGGGCTTTTACATTTTGCTTTGAAACCAAATTTTCCGCCGTCATATTGTCAGCTCCTCGCTCTTGTGATAAATTTACCTTGTAGGTAAACTCTGTGCACTGTAAAAAAAAAATAGTTGAGAAAACGTAAAAATGTAAGGCAACTTGATGCAGTAAGACTTTTGAGTTGTCCCAACAATTATTTTTTAATTCTTCCCAGTAAAGATCATTTGTTCAGCCAACATAAATTTGTTTGTTCACGCAATATTGATAGTCGTATTTTGCTAATAAAAATATTCTTGTCACAGCAACTGAAACAACAATTACTGTTGTTGAGGTAATTTATATTTTTCTGTTTCCTGAACGCAAAATAAAGTGTCACCACACTATCCTTCCTATAATTATTTTAGTGACTTTACATCTATTTACAAATGACAGAAATGTAGTTATTTTGATCCGTTTATTTCAGTTGTAAGCACATGCATGTACATACATTTTAAAAGAATGTAGTGAAATGTTCTATAATTTACATTTACATTTATGCATTTGGCAGACGCTTTTATCCAAAGCGACTTACATTGCATTTTAAGGTACACATTTTACATTTTTGTCAGTTCTTGCTTTCCCTGGGAATCGAACCCATGGCCTTAGCGTTGCTAGCGCCACGCTCTACTGTTTAAGCTACAGGAAAGAATAATTCCTAAAGGGATAGTTCACCCAAAATTGAAAAAAATTGTCATTTACCCACACGCAGGTCGCTTCAAACTTGCAAGTGTCTGTATTCTGTTGAACACAAAGGAAGATATTTTGAAGAATGTTGGTAACCAGACAGTTGACGGCACCCATTGGCTTACATAGTAGGGGGGAAAAATACTATGTAGAGTACAGTCAATGGCTACTGTTAACTGTCTGGTTACCAACATTCTTCTAAATATCTTCCTTTGTGTTCAACAGAATACAGACACATTCAAGTTAGGAACAACCTAGGTTGAGTAAATTACTTTTTGGTTTTCATTTTTGGCCAAACTTACCCTTTAATTAACACTTGTCCAAATTTGCTTAAAATATCTTTAGGACAAAGCAAAAATAAACAGGTCACTCAATGCCAGATCCATAAATAATAAATATTCACACAAATGCTGTTTTTTTTTTACACTCTAAACAGTTTCACTATTTTATGGCTTATCAATATGAGTGCAGTGTTTCATTGTAAAAGAGCTTGCAATCTGTAATTAAAAACATAAAAAAAAAACGTATCCACAACACTGCAATGCACAGTTTTCATACAGTGTCTTTTGAGTAAAACTGTCCATTTAAACAGTCCGTACAAAACTTCAATGCTTGTTTTTTATTTTGAATGTCTCAAATGAAACTTTTTTTTAAAACATTAAAAGAACTGGAAACACTGGTCCAACTCTGCCTCACGCACAACCATTTTGTTACCAGTCTTAGGATCATCTTAGGATAGGAAAACTTCTTCCAGAACAACCCCCTCCAGTACAACAGCAAAAGTCTTGATAAATGGTGATGTTGTTTGGGTGTTATCGTCCAGCACATAGAAAATGTCAACAGAGACCGCTTTTGTTTCCTGTGACACAAACACAATAAGAAATATATTTTAGTTTAGAATTGAATTAGTTAATTTTGTAACAAATTAATTAAGATGGGGGTGGGGATGAGGGGTTGGCAATACATAAATTGTATGCACTAATTGTAAACTTTGTATTGGTAAATAGTTTTATAATGTGAAATCCTTATTCAGAAGTGGACATTATAATAAGACAGATAACACAAAGAATGGCATGACCAAGTAAATAAGCAGAAAACACCAAAGAGAGAGAGTTTAAACTAGGGGTGTCCAATCCTGTTCTATGGGTCACTGTGCTGATGAGTTTAGCTTTAACTCCAACTACACTTATCTGAACCAGATAATCAAGGTCCACAGGATTACTAGAAACTTCCAGGTAGGTTGGAGCCATAGAAGAGCAGGTTTGGACATCCCTGCTTTAAATGGTTAATTCACCCAAAAAATTAAATTCTGTCATTATTTACTCACCTTTAGTTCGATCCAAACCGTAAGACTTTCCTTTATCTTGAAAACAGCAATTAAGATATTTTTTATGAAATCTGAATGATTTCTGTCCCTCCATTGACAGCCAATACAACAACCACTTTTAAGGCCCAGAAAGGTATTAAAGACATAAAAATAATCCATTTGACTCCAGAGGCGTAACCTCAATTTGATTAGCGATGCAATTGCTCTGCATGTAAAAAAAAGTACCTTTTTTTTACTATTAAAAGTAATTTTTTATTAAAAGTAATTTTTTTTTTTTTTAATTACTTTTTTAAAAAGTAACCTCAGTTAAACCTCACAAAACTGAGGTTAAACACCTGGAGTCACATGATCTACTCTACTTCAATGTTTTTACTACCTTTTGGGGCTTGAAAAGTGACAGTTGCATAGACTGTCAATAGAGGGACAGAAATCTCTCAGGTTTCATTTCAAATATCTTCATTGGTGTTCTGAAAATTAATGACAGTCTTACAGGTTTGGAATGACAAGAGGAAAAGTAATTTATGACAGACTTTACATGTTTGGAATAACCCTTTAAGCCTTTTGAAGACTGATACGTACATTACACTTCTTGAATAGCTCGGCTGGGTTCTCGCAAAGAAATACATGCAGGCCTTGTAGAGCAGGAGCCCTCCTGTGATCATCTATGTCTGTTGTCTAGAAAAACATACAACAGAAACAACCAAATAGCTTAGGTATAAAAATGTTATTCATCATCAGCCAAAGTAACACAGATCAAGCTATCAAAACATTGAAATTGAACTTACCCTGTCATGAAGTATTTCTAGGAGTGCATCCATGTCCTGTCCGAAAGCTCTTTTCTGTCTCTGTAAAGTTTCAGGAGCTTTGGTGTGTCCATGCCAATGGCTGCCATGAAGTCTCCCAGAAGGTCTTTGTTGGTGATTCTGAAAAACTCCTCAAAAACCTGTTCATAAACAATTAATTTGTATTAATGCAATAAATAATACAATTCAAATCAAATGAGAGAATTAGTATGGGGAATGTTAAAGGCCAATTTCTAAGCAGTTTGTAAATAATACCTTTGTACAGAGAATGTGGGAGGACCCTTCAGAAGTGTTGAGACTATTAGTACCAAACGATGAGATGGTAGGCTGTTGGTTTCATCAAGTGACCACAGGAGTTGGACCACTGAATATGCAAGACTGCTCTTTCATTGGGCAGTTCTGAGATCTCCGACAGGTTGCAAAGTCCTCAAATTGCAGGGGGAAAAAAACTGTCCTTTTAGTAGCTTCACTTGAAGTATATTGTTGAGAGAGCCCACTGATTCAGGCACTTCCGGAAGCCTGACTCGCCGGGCTTCAGTGGAGGATATGACAACTCACAGTAGAAAAGGCTGTTTATCAAAAAGAATCAATTTCAATTATTTAATTAATAAATTAAAAAAAAGTAAAAAAAAAAAAAAAGAAAAAAAAAAAAAGTTACCACATACCATTAATATGCATTCAGTGCTGCAGATATGTCCTCAGGGTTACAAACACAGGCTCTCCAAAACTGTATGGAATCAAAGGGTGATAATCAGTTAAGTCACCAGTATAAAAGACAAACATGTCAGCATAGATGCTTTCAACAAGTTTGTTTGTTCAAGATCTTAAATGTACTATTTACCAGGTGGAGAGTCGTTTTGATATAAAGGACACTTTGGCAGAGCAGAGCAACATGCTATCTTGAACTCAGGCTGTCCATTGCAGTGTCCTGCATAAAGGATGTTCTTAGAAGTTAGTTCCATGCAGACAAACATATGTGGACAGTGAGACAGTGTGCAAATGTGGAAACTTTCTTTATACAGCATACCTCAGTGTTGCATCCAACAATATGCTAACAACATCCAATTTGGATCATTCTGGAAAATAGAAAATTATCAGTTCGAACCTATTGTAAACATCACAACCTTATATTATTTAAAATTATTATAAAATAAACAAAAAAATGCTATGCATAGTCTTATTCTACACTTTTTTTCTTTGTCCCCATATTTAAAATCATATGATGTATAGCTCTCAATGTTTAAAAAATAAATAAATATTTCGTTCTAAACACACTCATAAACATACATCTGCGTGTGATTTGTAACGACGAAAATGCACATTGAAACGGCTAAAATACATTTAACATTACATAATAGTTTATATATCCATACATTGTGTGCGCGGCTTACAAATTAAACATTAACACATAACACGTTCTTACCTCACCCTCCGCTGTCTTCCTCTCTCACAAACGCGGTTCAACGCAGATATATCAGTTTATCAGCGCCACCTAGAGACAAAAAAGAAAAGAAAACCTCAACTAACAATAAAGGACTTGAATACTCGTGCTAAACAAACATATTACTCGCTAATTTCAGTTTTTATCTTGGCTATTGTATTAAAACGTTATTGTATTAAGAACTTTAATGAGCTTTATCTGAGCAGTGACAAACATTAAAAATGTTAAGCCACACGCCTTTTAACAATACACAGCCAATCGTATGTCTAACAATAACACTGTCCGCTTGAGAATATGCAATTCATTGCATGCATGAAATGAAAAGTAATATTAATACTTACCAACTGAAGTATGGCAATATTAGATCCTTGAAAAGGCAGGAGGATGAGCGAACTTCAAAACGAGCCAGGAGCTACCCGTGCAAAATGGAGAAGGAAACCCCGTGCATTTCGGCGCGATTTTCTGGCTCATCACGCATGCGCAAACTATTTAGATCGTAGGTTTTCTGCTCAACACAAAAATGTTTGTCCAGAAAACTTTGTTTAATATGTAGCGTGACATTTTGGAGAATTTTGTTGAGCTAACATGTATTTTTACGTAGAGTCACAGTTATTAACAATTCTTAATACATGGGATTCAAAAAGCACTGTTTACTGGACAAATGGCAATTTCATTTTTTACAGTGTGCTCAGTTCAGTTTTTAATTGTAACGTCTGTTCTCTAACTGAAGTAAATGATTTTTAATCAAACGAAATCGAAAAATCGAAACAACTGTGCTATCGCATAGCCTAGATAGCAGCGTGCTGTAAGGAACTGTTGCTTCTTATCCAGTACGAATGCGCTAGTGTTGTAGACAAGACCACCTAAACCGAGACCAAGTCCGAGACAAAGACCAGCGTGTGCCGAGACCAAGACAAGACCAAAACTTTGTGGGGTTGAGACCAAGACAAGACCAAGGCAGGGCAAGACCGAGTCAAGATCAAGACCAGACCAGCACTCCTTAAATTCATCTAAAAAAGATCCATATCTACTATCTGAGAAGTGACTTATATTTAATTAATAAATATAATTAGAATAGTAAGACACTATAGCGCTGATACCAATCACTGACAATAAAATTAAAGGGTTAGTTCACCCAAAAATAAAATGTATGTATTTAACGACTCACCCTAATGTCGTTCCTCACCTGTAAGACCTCCGTTCATCTTCAGAACACAGTTTAAGATATTTTAGATTTAGTCCGACAGTGTATCCAAGTGTATGCACACTAACTATTTCTTGTTAATTGAATGTTTGTATAAATCAATATAATTTGCAATCACGCTTATATTCATGAAAACAGCTCTATTGCTCTTGGGATATTGCTTCATATATAATATAAAAATTTAAACTACATCTCAGAATGTTTTTGCCATTTATGTACATTTTGTGATTTTTTTGAGACAATGCTGCATTGCTTTTGAACCCGGCAGCACAGTAACAAAAGCACAGTAACAAAATAAATCACGTTGCAAAGAAGTTATTGATTGCATTTTGAGCAGTAAGTTTTACATCAAATCACATCAATGTTAAATCAGATAATGCACCAGCAATTTATTGATATCCTTTCAGTTGTGGTCTTGACTGGTGTTGAGATCCTGAGTCATCTAAGTCCAAGACCGAGACCAGACCGAGTACAAATGCGGTTGAGACCAAGACAAGACCAAGACCTTCAAAAAAAATGACAAGACCAAGACCGGTCTCGAGTACTACAGCACTAGAATGCGCCACACTGAATTCAGATGTGGAGGGGTAATTTCTAAATTACATGAGGTCCCCATGATAATACTAATCCCGTATACCAAGAGAGCTTTAGATGTGACGTGACAGATTGCTGTAGCACATCCATTCAAGCATCAGCGCGGAGCGTGAGTCTTTTCTTCCACTTCCAGTTAAAGCATGAAAGAGCATGCATGAACATTGCAGTTATGTTAAAAGATGCAGTAAAACATGCATCACGTCTCATGTAATCGCTCCTCAGAGAACAACAACGAACACTAGACAGGAGCTTATTTACTGTTAATTATGTATGGTTGAATAAGTGTTTATGTGCAACTGGGTTGTATACAAAGATTTCAGTTTTAATTTGAGTTTAATGATAATTTGAAAATAAATAGCAGTTGCATATAATAGTTTGGGCTCTGTTGTTAATTTTAATCTTTAATATTACATTAGTTGGAAGAAATTTCGTCATCCTTGAGAAAATCGGTTTCTGTGGAGAAATGTTATATCGCTGCAACTCTAGTATTACGTATAGTTTAAAGAATACATTTTCTAGATTCTACAGCTGTCATAAGATGGACGTGTTCTCTTCTTCTTCATCAAATCCCGACCAGGTAAAGAAATCCTGACCTTTAGTCATCATTATAGCTAAGCTAAGCTCTCAGGACTGTTTTATTTATCATGATTTGTTGTGTGCCTCGGTTTGGGGCCAAAGTCTGATGCTGACCTTTACAAACACAGGGAATGCATGAAAACAGGTTAGAATGAGAACGGTTAGCAAACGCTGGGCTGATAATGAGGTTGCAG
The DNA here is from genome assembly GCF_024679245.1 of Pseudorasbora parva. Lineage (NCBI taxonomy): Eukaryota > Metazoa > Chordata > Actinopteri > Cypriniformes > Gobionidae > Pseudorasbora > Pseudorasbora parva. The sequence continues at coordinate 14,680,397 of NC_090175.1, read as the reverse complement.
GCACTTTATAAAATCCAATTGCCAAGGGACATCATTTGACCGCTAAGGTTTGGAAACAGACACAACATGGCACAAACCTCTACGGAGTAGACTTACAGTAATGGAGAGTTGGGTTTGATTGGCACATGGGATACAGGGAATGTACACCACGGAGGGGAAATGTATGCTTTTTGTACAGACAGGCAGCTTGATCCAGGCTGTGTCCGGCACCTGAAGCCTGATTTTTACTGCCTGCCATTACATGACCAGCCTTTCAAAATGAACTTCTTTGAGCACTATAGATGCATAAGACACCTGCACACTATGGCTGTGTTGTGATACTACAGCTGACCTGCAGATGATTGCAGATCTTTTTTAATTGTTTTATTCTATTTATTAAATACAAATGCAAAATAATTCTGACTGCATATCTTTTGTTTTTGTTTCAACCTTTTGTTTCTATTGTTTTTATTGGCATTTTCTGTTTTCTTCATCGATTCATTTTTAAAAGCAAAAACCCAATTATAAATGTTTCAATCTAGTGGACACAATAGTCAACCTTAGGTGTCAACGCTTAAGTGTTGACTAAAATGATTGTCATAAATTGTTTTAAGCAAAAATTAAAAATGCATTGTCTCATTCCAATAACTCCTTAAAACCAATGTTGTTTACAGGGTTTTTGGTTTGTGTGTGTGTGTGTGTGTGTGTGTGTGTGTGTGTGTGTGTGTGTGTGTGTGTGTGTGTGTGTGTGTGTGTGTGTGTGTGTGTGTGTGTGTGTGTGTGTGTGTGTGTGTGTGTGTGTGTGTGTGTGTGTGTGTGTGTGTGTGTGTGTGTGTGTGTGTGTGTGTGTTACAAAGAATATGTTAAATGTAGTCAATATTTTGTATAATATTTAGTTCTTAATCTAACTAAATGGCTTTTAATATTTAAAATGTTTATTCTTTAAAGCAGTCAAACCCCATCTTATTGATTATAAATTGATTATTTAAAACAATCTAGATTCATCTTTTTTTTTTTTTTTTTTTTTTTTATTAAAACCTTATTAGTGCATTGGTAATATATTTAGTGTTTATTGTCTCTGACAACATCAAACATGACCACTAATATTTGTATTTTATTGTATTGTCTCTAACATAAAAAAATCAGTAATACATTTATTTTATTTTATTCTCTCAAACAATGTCAAACATCATTACTAATATTTAATTTTATTGTCTCCAACCACATCAACCATCACTACTAACATTTGTATGTATTTTATTGTCTCTAACAACATCAAACATCAATACTAATATTTTTATTTTTTATTTTATTGTCTCTAACAACATCAAACATCACTACTAATATTCTTTATTTTATTTTATTGTCTCTAACAAAATCAAACATCACTACTAATATTTTATTTTATTGTCTCTAACAACATCAAACATCACTACTATTTTATTTTATTTTATTTTATTTTATTTTATTTTATTTTATTTTATTTTATTTATTTATTTTATTTATTTATTTTATTTATTTTATTTATTTTATTTATTTTATTTATTTTATTTTATTGTCTCTAACAACATCAAACATCACTACTATTTTATTTTATTTTATTTTATTTTATTTTATTTTATTTTATTTTATTTTATTTTATTTTATTTTATTTTATTTTATTTTATTTTATTTTATTTTATTTTATTTATTATCTCTAACAACATCAAACATTACTACTAATAGTTTTATTTTATTTTATTGTCTCTAACAACATCAAACATCACTACTAATATTCTTTATTTTATTTGATCACGTACATGAGGCGACCGCCACTCAATAGCGTCACAGTATCTTTTATCCTTGCTTGCTATCAGCCGAAGCAGAGAAGGTTGATGTAGAGTAAAAGAGACGGGAATATCAAGACCGGCTGGCAACATGCCATGCGACATCAAATAAATTACACTCTAGTTTCCTTAAGTGAGCCAACAAAGTGGGCCCCCGTGGAACAAAACCCCTAACGTAGTATGTGAAGTGGGCAGAAAACTGATATGATGCAGCTCCCACACTCTTCCTCACTCAGTGCTTGTGCTTGGTTTTGCTGTCTTCTGATGATGTGGCTCACAATTCCGTAACAGCAGCCAGGACATACACAAAGTGCTAAAAACAGACATGCTTAAAAAGTGCCCCAGGCGCAAGCGTGCCAGATGTAGCCTGCATCTTTTATCAAAAATGAGCATCACAAATCTGCTGCATAGGCTCATTTGCGAAAAGCACACTGTCCACTATTTCTTTTTTCTAATACTTTACTGCTGCGCTCTGCACATTAGCCCCGTAAACAATGTTCCAACCACCAAACGTGGATGGACGTGACAGAGAGCGGCTGAGGAGAGAACAGGAGGTCTGCGGATGGATCCGCAGAGGGGAGGTTTAGTGCCGCACCACAACAGCTGGGATGGAATGAGCCTCCCTCACAAACAGACCGTCCCAAAAGACTGGCCGTGTTTAATTATGCAGGAGACCGGCCATGTACAAACTGAGTCGCCAGTCACTACAAAGGGACAGTTAACTGAGCAGTGGCAAAGAGGGAGAAAGAAAAAAACACACAGAGAATGCAGACAGAGGCTCTGTTCCAAAACCTAGTGAGATGTCTGTGTAGGCAGTGTTTTAAATGGCCATTCACAGTGATGGAGAACTGCGGAGACAAAGCAGGCGGTCGACTATTTAGTGAATATTGAAAATACATAATTGCTAAGGCAACTACCAGTGAGAGTGCAAATTTCCTATTAATAAATGCAAAAGCCTTATTAATAATAATTAGACATACTTATTCACCTCAGTGCTAGCTACTATACTTTAAAATGTAGTATGTCACTACCAAAGTAACCAAACCCTGCTTGGTTACAAACAGGCTTCCAGATATCTTCCTTTGTGTTCAACAGAAGTAAGACATTCATGCAGGTTTGAAACAACTTGAGTAAAAGTTGACAGAATTTTCATTTTTGGGTGAAGTATCCCTTTAAGACATTAAAGGGGTCATGCAATGGCTCTTTGTTATTCATTTATACTGTTATCAACTTTTAAAGGGGTGATGAATTGAGAAATCAACTTTCCCTGACCTTTGATATATAAAATTTTATGGTAATATGGAGGTGATCAGCTCGCGCACACCAAAAACAATAAACATACCGAGGAAGATAGCAAGATATTGCGCTATTCCTGGTTGTGGAAGAACACAGTCGCTGCATAAGCTTCCTTCAGATCCTGATATTAGGAATGAGTTTATGAGGAATGAGTTTTTATTTTTAATAAAGTTCCAGCTCACGTGGGGAAGACATGTTAACTTCAGTTGACTTCGGGATCATTGGTAAACATATCTCCGGTCGATAGTGGATTTGGATCTGACAGGAATGGTGCAACACACTTAGGTGAGTAAAATGTGCTTTTATATGTAATAGAACTGCATTGTAATAGATCATTTTGCTTAAATCAACCTATCGTGCGGGCTATGTGTAATATAAAAAAAATAGTCCAATCAATCGTGGGTGGATGAGAAATAAATCATTGTGTTTGTTTGATAAGGACGATTACGAGCCCTGTGACTGCATTCTGGTTACCGTTTTCAAAACAATCTCTCCTCTCTCATGTGGACTGACAGGGGAGCAGAAGCTCATTAAATATGCAAATCTTATCCAATCCTAGCCGTGGGCGTTTACTTCCAAGTCTCCAGTACGTCACGCCCATCAAAACCCAGCGTTCAGGAGAGAGCCTCAAAACCAAAAGCCTCTCTCCTGAGTGCTCGGTTCTTATAGGCGTTCCACACTGAAGACTTGGAAGTAAACGCCCACTGCTATGATTGGATATGAAAAACATATGATATGTTTTGCATATTATAATGAGTTTCGACTCCCCCATCAGTAACACATGGGGAATTGTTTTGAAAACTTTAGCTCTTGGCTCGCCCCCGTTAATTAAGTATTTCTTAAACTATACAAAAATGCTCTTAGAGTTACTCCAACACTTAAAAAATCTAATTATGGTTTAAATGATAGACTAATAAATTGAACCTACAAAAATGCTAAAAAGAATGTTTGAGGATATTTAAAAAATTATGACTCAAACAATGGATTAACAAAAATGTTTTTATAGGCACCCTAACACTTAATCAAGCAAATTAATATATGACTTGAAGAATCAACTATAAATTGTTCATACACAAATGCTAGAAAGAATGTTCAAGGATACAATAACTTATGCATTTATAATGAATGTAAAGAGACTAGAGAGCTTGTACTTTTCATAACTAGCATGCATATTTCTACTTATATACTATACTGGTCTTTTGACATTTAAATTACATCCAGGTTATTGTCAGTAAAGTTATGTTTGTAGAAAACAAACTAGCTAGTTAATGATAGCTAATAGAGACAGCAATGAAAGTACACTTTTTCCGTTTCAGACCTTAAAGGGATATTACAACCAAAAATAAAAATTAGCCCGTGATTTTCTCACCCTCAAGTCATCCTAGGTGTATATGACATTCTTCCTTCAGACGAATAAAAGTTAAATTGACAAGTCCTGTCTAATCCAAGCTTTATAATGGCAGGGATTGCTATGTTTTTGAAGTCCATAAAAATGCATCTGTCTGTTTAATAACGTGCTCCACACAGCTCCGGAGGGTTAATAAAGGCCTTCTGAAGAAAATAGATGCATTTGTGTAAGAAACATATTCACATTTAAAACTTTATAAAGTAAAGTTTCGGCCGATCGCTTTCCCTATTCAGTTTTTATGGAAAAGTGTTGAAAGTGCCTCTGCAGTTCAAAGGCTTATGCCACCAGTTACGCTCTTGAACTCAGAGAAGGCACTTTCAACACTTTTCCACGGAAGGAGACCGGCCATAACTTTACTTTAAATATGGGTATTTTTCTTACTCAAATGCAACGATTTGCTTCTGAAGGCCTTTATTAACACCCCAGAGCCGTGTGGGACACGGTTTTTGACGGACAGATGCATTTTTAAGGACTTTAACAACAGAGCAACATTATAAAGCTGGAAGACCAGGACTTTTTTTTTAATATAACTTAACTTTTATTCGTCTGAAAGAAGAATGTCATACACATGAATGACGTGAGGGTGAGTAAATCATGGGCTAATTTTCCTTTAATGGCAGAGATGAGAAGACTTACCTCTGGACTACTGGACTTTCTTTTGATCTTCTTCTTTTCTCTTTTCCGTCCCTGTGCACCAGAGGGTTTGGACTGCTTAATTTTTGATGAAAGTGTCAGTGATGAGCACTTGCCTGCCATAACGCCTGAAATATATAACGCCTTCTGATATAACACCTTCTTATATCACGATTAACTTTTATATATCAAAAGCTCAAGGGAAAGTTGATTTCACCCATTTAATCAACTGTTAATACATTTTTACTGCTTAAACCTCTCCACTATTTGTATTGTTTCTGCATGATATTGCAGAGGTCAGGAGTCGGAGAGCTTTGACGTGAACTCTCCCGAATCCATTCTAAGATGGTTTCGGAGAAATGTTGATAATATGCTGCTTTTACACCATAGCATAATTGCTGTAATTATGAGATGACAATCTGTCATGGTTTACTCGCAGCTATTCACGTCCTCGGACTCGGAATTATGTGTTTCTGTGGCAAATCTAACAACAGAAAAAAGAGTGCAACATCGCCCGCCCCCGCCTTTTTCAGCAACGCTTGCTCTGGATCTTTATATATATATATATATATATATATATATATATATATATATATATATATATATATATATATATATATATATATATATATATATATATATATATATATACTACTGTTAGAGTGCAACAGGCAGGTCCAGAAAGTGTGTGTGTATATATATATATATATATATATATATATATATATATATATATATATATATATATATATATATATACAAATGGCCAAATATATGGCCAAATGTATTGGACAAATGGCCAAATATATAAGACTACTTAACTTAAGCCTTAGTGAGGGAAAGAACTCCCATGAAGCATTGCAAACGCAGATTAAAAACGGATTGAGAAATATAAAACTACTCATTTACAAATGTTTAATTGTGTTTAAAAACAATACATATGTTTATTGCAAAATAGGCATAAGTACATACAAACATTTTAATATTTTGAGAGCTTCAACTCTATAACATCATTCACAGTGCTTCCTGTGTGGGCGGAGTTAAAAATATATTTTGGAGCATGTTGCTTTTTCGACTGTGGTTGGTGTAATTTTCGGTGCAGCATCATGAGTCTTTTGCTGCGTCCAATTCGCCTACTTATACTACGTCCTAAAAGTATGTACTCTTTTTGTGAAGAAAAAGTATATACTTTTGAATGTGTAGCAGAAAAGTATGCAAGCTTCGGGACATACTGCTTAACTATCTTTAACAGACTCTGTCGCTTAGTTACATGTATCCCATCACCGTTTATCTGCCCTATAAGGCATCGTCAGATTCGTCACAGTTCAAATCCTCCACATTCAGTTTAATCTCCTACTGTATCGAGAGAGAAATGTAGCCAGCCGCACGTTGATCTGCCATGTGTGGGTCAGAGATCTCCTTGTGTGTTTGCAGTTTAAATATAATGATGCATTTAAAAGTTAATGTCCAAACGTGTCATTAAAAAAGTTCACAATGCTGATGCAGGGGAAATATAATGTGGACAACACTGAATAAATATATTTTTGTCAGGTTAAATATTGATAGGTGGTCACTCAAACCCCTTTATCTAAACTTCTCTACTTAACCGTTGAACTCGCACATCCGTCATGTTTGTAGTTTTTTAACGCTTTTTATCTGCGTTTGTAGTTCTAATCGAATCCTCGTCCAACTCGCAATGGATTGTGGGCAATATCAGCCGTTAGAGTGCACATCGATCCGTACTTTGAATTCGGACCGGAAATAGTAAACCATCCGGGAATCTTTGGAATACTCTTTTCAACATACTACGATTTGGGACATACTAATTCTATTTTCAAATACTATTTAGTATGGATAGTATGCAAATTGGGACGCAAGTGTATTTTGAGCTATTTGAATTGCTGTTGTTTGCTGTAGATCTCAAGCAATGCTGGATAATGTAGTCTTCCGGTGAGCGCCAGCAGTAAAAAAAAACGGTGTATAGATTTATATATGTATTTTACGGTCTATGTTATAGACCTGTGTTTACAGACAAGCATTACAGTAAACGACAAACGGAAGAACATTTCCATCTGCGTATCTTGTATGTGGAAATGAGTCGGACAGAGTCATTGCGCATGAAAGGACATAAAAAATTTTTACTTCTTGAAAATGGACCGCAAACAAGCCTCTGCTGCTATGCAACACCATGGCTTCCCCTCAAATCAATTGATTGCTTTTCAAATTAAATGAGAGTTTCGTAAGGTGAGGTGTGTTAGTACTTGTTGCTAATTAATTAAAACAACCCAAGTTGGGTTGAAAATGCACCAACCCAACAATTGAGTTGTTTTAACCCAATGGTTGAGTTGTTTTAACCCAATGGTTGAGTTGTTTTAACCCAGTGGTTGAGTTGTTTTAACCCAGTGGTTGGGTTAAATGTTGCTTAAGACAACCCAATTGCTGGGTAAGAACAACTCAACCATTGGGTAAAAACAACCCAATTGTTGGGTTGGTGCATTTTCAACCCAACTTGGGTTGTTTTTAACCCAGCATTTTTTAGAGTGTAATGTAGCTCTCAGGTCTGTCTTTAAAGGTTTATAAATGAATTCAAAATCATTCAAAACGTTATATATACACACACATATATATATATATATATATATATATATATATATATATATATATATATATATATATATATATATATATATATATATATATATATATATATATATATATATATATATACACTTTCTGGACCTGCCTGTTGCACTCTAACAGTAGGAGTTTGGAAGTTTGAATTAAAAGGTTAGGAGCTGAACACTTTTTAGTAGTCCGAATCTTGGAGTTACGGTTATTCCAACATGGTGTGAATGCACTGTTTTGGCCTATACTTTGTATAACACAAAAATATTGTTGACAAAATTGTGAGTACACATATTTGTCCTATAGTGAAAAACAATGATAAAATATATTTTGCACAATATTTGTGTATGATATGCATTTTTAAGCATGTTAGAGTATCACATTGTTAGCAAAATGCTAACAGCTAGTGTTCCAAATCAGTTTCAGTCAGATTGCCAGCTTGGAAAGGCATCTGCATGTAGACAGTAGACAGCGAGGCAGATAGAAGATAGCTTTTTTAGAAGAAGAGAGTGAGAGGAAAAAAAAAACATTAACCAGAGAAAGAAGATGGATGTTTGCTTGATGCCTTTTCTGTGCCTCCCAAAATGAAGCACTAATGATGTCTCACACTTTTGTTGACCTTCTCTCTTCTGTCACTTTCTCATACATAGACGGAAAGACACAAAGAAAATTTGATTCCGGTCTAATATTCTTAAATGTCACTGACTCCCTCTAACTCCCACACTTTTTCACCTTCCCCAAAAGGCTGCAGCGTGGCTGGAGTCACATTGTGTCGCTGCCACCGCTGCCACAACAACAACTCTGCTCCCGAATTCCCTCGCAGCAACGGTCAGAGGCCGTTTTGAACTTCTCTTTGGAGTCTCAGGCTTGACTGAAAGAGAATTAGATGTAATTTGATGGGCTGGTGGGCTGTGAATATTCCCGAGGCGAGGACAGCTGTCTTGCCTAGAGAACAATTGTGATGGATGGCAGGAGTAACCACGGAGACATATGGAAATTCCAAAGCATGCAGAGACGTAACACTGTGGATGTAGTCGCTAGCCCACACGCACACACGCCGCTATGCTCTGTTTGGTTTTCATTTAGCCCAAAGCAGCGGGAAGGGAGACGGGGTAAAGACTCTTTCCCGTGAAAATCTTAACATGGCCAAGTTATGACAGATTGTTATGAATGAAGACGAATCGGCTGACTTTAGCTGTTACCGAGCTTGTGCAGATTTACTCTGAACAGACTGGAACATTCTACAATGACACAAATTACCTCAGACGCTTGTCCCGGTCTGTGTTTATACAGGCTGTGTCCTGGGAGCCATCAAGGCACGCTGACAGAGGCTGCAGGTACGGAGAGATAGACGGTTGGACAGCTTCTTTGGAACAGGGGGCGGTTTCTCCCTCGCAGTTCACCATATTTCCCCACCTTTCTGACTCAGCGGAAGTGCTGGAGGCTAGCCATTCACTACCATTGATCTGGCTACGGCCTCGAGGGGAAACAGAGGCAGGGAGAGACTGAGGAAATGACAGATAGATGCAGACCCTCCCTGAACAAAGCAGCAGGGAAAAGATAAAGAAATTAAAAAGTGACACTAGAGCGTGGCAGGAGCTTGCTTGTATGTTTTTGTGGCTGTTTAGGAGGACTTAAATGATACAGTTTAACGATTACTTTCTCCTATAGAAGACAAAAGAAGATATTTTGGTAACAGTGCCATTGTTACACATTATGTTGCTACTGTAGTATTAAATGTGCACTATGTAGTAGTATGAATGCCCTATGTATGCAGTCAAATATCCAAAAACCACTAGGCCATTGTTATATATTTTGTTCAGTTGAGTTCTTACAATATCCCAAATGTTTCCAACTATTTGTAAATTATGAGAAAATTGCTATTTTAACCAAGGACGTGTGAGGGAGTCGCCTGTCAATTGCGTCATATCTGCGTTACTCTCGGTTACCGAAAAGCACAAAAGCGTTTTACTCTTAGCAGTGTGAACAAGTGTCACAGCAGTCACTGAGCGAACGCACAGAGTAATGTCATAACATCATTTTAAACACACTTAAATGTATTTAATATGATAAATAGAGCTGCGTTACATCATACTCATGACCAGAAAAGCGGAAATGGCGCCGGCGACAATAAAAGTCCTGCTGCTCGTGAGCCGTGTGTTTGCGTAACAATCTCTCCAGTGGCCTTGCTCAGCTCTTCAACACTCGGTCCTGCTCTGCTTCATACTACAGTAACGTTAATAATCACATCCATGAACATGATTTCTGCCCGAGTCCTATCTTGATTCTTTTCCACCGGCTGAGGTGAAGTCCACATGTCCCAAGATTCTGAGCTCAAACTTGGCGTCATCAAACTACACCTTTGTTTGATTAGGCGCCATCTAGTGGACAGAAAAATGACAGTGCAGCTTTATCTATAAATTATGCATAATTATATGCAATTAACCCTAGAACAAACCCTCATCCTAACCCTAAAACGATTACTAGTAATGCATTATTATTACTCAGTAAGATAAGTTTACTATTAGTGGACCCCATCACTTTCATTGTATGGACTGAAATGTTTTTGAATATATATATTTTTGGTCTTCCACACATACAATATTTAATTAGCCTAAAAAAATGGTTCTGTTCCAAAGCTACCTTGCTACTTCCTACAAAGGCATTCTAACTGAATTGATTCAAGCTTTCTGGAAACACATACCTGTGGCAAAGTCTCAGCAGAATGATATAACATTACTTCTTGCATGTTTGGAGTCACTTTCAAAGTTTTCTCCGAAACAGAGCGAATCTGGGAACATTTTATTGCGTCGATTGTTGTACATGACAGTTTGAAAATGAAATGTCTGGTGAGCAGCACTAAAAGAAGAATGCACTAATGTGTTTGCAAACAATGCAAATAATCTACACGAAACCCTAAACCTAACCGATAGCGTTAACAAAAGCAAATGTGAGATACCACGCATTGGCTCCTTTATTGTGATTCATGTTTCACTGGACTTCTACCCGAGTGCTTTACATTAAAGTACAGTGCTCTACCAGATGAGCAATTGAGTTTAATCAGAAAAGCCATATATGGTGCTTGTTATATGATGCAAACATAAAAATGTATTAATCATAATCATATCATAAATGCAATAGTATTGTATTGTACAGGAACAATATGAAAAAACTTTTTAAAAACTTTTTTTTAAAGGGGGGGTGAAGTGCTTTTTCATGCATACTGAGCTTTTTACACTGTTAAAGACTTGGATTCCCATCCTAAACATAGACAAAGTTTCAAAAACTAATGTTGGACGTTTGATGGAGTATTTCTGTGTCAAAAATACTCCTTCCGGTTTCTCACAAGTTTCGGAGAGTTTTTTTCAAGTATGGCTTGGCTTGACTTGAACAGAGTGGAAGGTCCTTGTATGGGCCGTACGGGCTCTTCTCCCGGTAGGGTGCGCGCGCGTGTGACTAGAGCGAGAGAGGAAATGCACGCCCATAAACACTCCGCGCCACGCTCCACTTTATTCCTATGGGTGACGTCGAGCGACTTCAACGCTTCAGCACAGCATTCCGGGAAGGCAGCGCTGCATTTGAACCGATTTGAACGCAGAAATGACGGGAAGCTTCACAACATTGCTTCAGTCGCGTCGCAAAGTAGATCTCCACCGTTCACTGCTGTCAGGACTTTACCAAATCATACCAAAGAAGTGTGTTTTTGACGGAGTGGTCCCAGCGATAAAGGTTCGGTCCTGCTTTGGAAGCAGGCGGTGAGTAAAACTGCTTCAAATGTCTAACGTTATGCTGTTGACTATCGTCGCGTGAGTTAACATCAGTAAACGACACGATTGTGTGCTTCGTCATTCAAATGCGCTAACGGTTACTCCATTGTTGTTCTATGTATAACGTTACACTAGTCTGATGTGCAAAACCGTTTTGTTTGCTAAGGTCTAACGTTAGTCGCATACAATAGTCCATAAACTGAATCATGTCCTCATAAACTGCGAGTAAAGACACATAAATGTTGACAGGCCACTAAATACAGTACATACCACAGAGACGGACGTCCTGCTGCTGCTGTTTCTCCTGTTCAATTTATTTCAGCCTCCGAATGATTCTGGATCATATATCTATTAGCTGAGAATCGATAACCATGGGTTTCTCCACGCTTGAGGACGTAACCGCTTTGCGCGCTCGTCATTCTTTAGCTCCGCCCACACGATACGCCTTCCAGGCGCTTGGTTTTTTCCGGAAAGACTCGGTACAGCCCATATTTCTTTTATAAATATAATAAAACTAAAGACTTTTCGGAGATATGAAGGATGCAGTACTACTCTATAGTACTCAAGATTGACATGAGATTGACTGAATGGGTGTTTCACCCCCCCCCCCCCCCTTAAGTAAAATTCAGGAAATTTTTCAGGTATAAGTATACTGATATCAATATACAACTAATATACTTGTAAGTGTACTATTTCAATACTACTTGGGACCAAATTGCCCCAATTTTAGTGTATAAAATTAAACTTTTAATAATACTTTGTGTAACAGTAAACTTTACATACCCAATTAGTTTACAACTAAATAGTGAACATATTGATACACTGATAAATTTCTAGTTAAATACTTGTAGCACATTTTTTAGTTTTGAAACTAAACTAACACACTTTGAAGTATACTTAATTGAACTTAACATCATACGTATAGTTCACTATTTATATATTATTTTTGCACTGCAATACTATGCTCATATTTCGGTATTTGTTTTTATGAACTTTTTCCCCACCAGAGTTACCAACATTTTCAATAATTTTCACAAAACTTGCCATGCCCCAGGATATTTTGTTGTATGAATATCTGAGCCCAATATATATATATATATATATATATATATATATATATATATATATATATATATATATATATATATATATATATATACTGTATCAAAATACAACATTTAAATAATATAAATATATAATTCAAGTAATATATTCTACCTTCATGCATTATTTTGTTTAATCAACACTTGAATGTGGGTATAGTGTCATATATATAAAAAGCAACAAAATAATATTTGGTGTATTAGAAATGGAAAGGAATTGTTCCGTTATTCTAAAGTATGGAGCTATTCTGATTACATATAGATGGGATGGAAATATTCATTGCTGTTATTATATTCATGTGCTTTACCTGCAGCCACAGGATTTGTGCTTTTGTGATATTGCTGAAAAGGAGAATTCTTGTCTTGTTCTTTTTCTGTTTCATTCAGACCTGGTCTTTAAACAAGGATAATCTTTAAACGGGAGCATATAAGAGGGCAAATGTGTTAAGGGAATGTTCAAAACATTCATTAGATCCCCAGAAACATTTGTTAAACATATCTCTTTGATACTGTACACAAGCAAAATGGAAAACCCAGTCAAGTACAAGTAAACCAATTTTGCATTTGGCCTATTAATTGAGATGCATAGCCACTGCGCCCATCATCTGCTCATGGAACCGTGGTCTCTGTCTCCGTCTCCATGTCTGCAATATGTCCACCCCACTATTTATTTATTCCATGCTTCGCTAGGTACATTTAATTAATTGATTTAATTTACGTCCCAAGTCTTTTCATTTATTTTTTATATATAAACAATTTAAAGACGAAGAGAAAAATCAAACCATGCAAAACTGGATGATGATGGATCACGCAACATATTTTGTGTGCAATATTCAATTAAATGGCACTAAAAAATTGTGTCCTCTTTTTTTTTTTTTTGCCTAAAGCAGCATCACCTGTTTGTCATTCCACAGAGAACTGATTCAAGAATTGACAGAGAGGCGATTATCATTTGTATTAAAATCCACACAAACATGATCTCATTTGTATATGCAGGTATTCATACCATTCTGTCATGATGACAACGTGAGTGTTTGGCATGGTAAATGGATATGACAATGTGTTTAGTACTGGCGGAATATACACTATCTGCAATGCTGCTGTTGTTAATTGCAAGTGAATTGCTACTGCCAATACATACACGACAAGCTGCTGTGAGCAAGTAACGCATGCTGCTGCTGTACAATACAGCATGTTTGAATTACTGCAGCAGATCTATACAGGTGGAACTGGGGAGGAGGAGGGTTTCTGAAGCACACTTCAAACTGATACATCATTCACTTTTTGATCATGGATTTACCAGCCTGCACTTATCAGCCTGCACCATCTAGTATTTTATGATGGAACTTTGTATCTCATAGCCTGACGTGATCATACTCAGTCAGATTATGAGTCTGATCTGCTCCATTGGGCTGTGATTATGGGGCGTATTTCAACCGAACCAGGAAATACATCAATTGGATAGACCTACAACCAATCAGAGCATTGAAGCGACGCATAACGTTAGTTGTCAAAGTTCGTTAGTTGTCAAAGGTCCGTCCTTCGGATGAGACGTTAAACCGAGGTCCTAACTCTCCGTGGTCATTAAAAATTCCTGGATGTCCTTCGGAAAAAGAGTAGGGGTGTAACCCCGGCATCCTGGCCAAATTTGCCCATTGGCCCCTCTGTCCAGCATGGCCTCCTAATAATCCCCCTCTCCTGATTGGCTTAATCACTCGGTCTCCTTTCCACCAATCAGCTGGTGTGTGGTGAGCGTTCTGGCGCAATATGGCTGCCGTCGCATCATCCAGGTGGTGCTGACATTGGTGGTGGTTGAGGAGATTCCCCCCTTCTATATGTAAAGCGCTTTGAGTCTAGAAAAGCGCTATATAAATCGAACAAATTATTATTATTATTATTAACAGAACTCAACTGCCCTTTGTTGCCAAGTCTGCGTTTTTATTTTTTCTGTGGGTTGTTTTCCATGTCCGCGGGTTGAAGCGACCTCAATTATGTGATACACCCAGGAATACAAATTGTAGCAGGCAAGCTTGCCAAAATAACACATTTTACGCCTAAATGCCATTTTTTCCCGAGAACATCCCTTAAGAAGCTATTGTTTTGGCCTGGTAGTCAGTGGGTTTTGTTGTAAAAACTTGGCAACCCTGTCTGCACATGCGCTGGAATAAACGATCTTTGCCAATGTTGTAAAAAAAGAATTTAAGGATACACAGAGTACTTACCAACGCGATCATCATTTCAGAGAGAAACAGTGAAGGTGAATGCATACAAACAAGCTCTCCTTTTAGGATTTGAACAAATTAAATCCAAGGCCCTTTGATGACGTGTATGATTACGTTACTGTTGATCATCTGTCCGTCATCGTCTAAAGCCCGCCCTGATGATTTCATTGGATCGAACAGTTTCTGTTCGGGGATAATTACTCCTTTATTGATCAAGTTCAGACCGAACCGCCTGAGCTCAAATGTTGTGGGCTGAGTTCGGCTGGCATCCAGGCTATGTATTTCTAGCATGCAAACATTTTCTTCTGTTTGGATAAATGCTGAAATTAATTTTTATTTTATTTAGTTTTTGGCACACGAATGGTTATGAATTCTTTGAGGTACATATTGAATATGTTACAAATGTTTAATACCGCAACAAAGCAAATCCCTAAATGAGTCAGACACACATTGATATTTTCAATTGGATTTAATTTGATGAGGTTAAGATTTAATGATATTTAAAGGTATCCATATTATGAGTACAAATGGCTTTCACTGCTTTTAATATTCCTATCTGTTTTTTGTTGATTCATTTTCCTTTAAAAAGTCTTCATGATTTATTCATGAATGAGATTCCGTTTTGTTTTAGTTTTTTTGTCTCTATTATCGATACATATTTTTATATCTCTAAATTTCAGTCGCTGTCAATAATCGTTATTGCACATTTCATTGTCTAGGTGGATGGTTTGCATATGAATAGAAATGAGACCCGGACTGAAATGACAGGCTTGGTGCATGGTTTTCATGACCTGTCTGGACGCATCAAGAGAAAAAAAAAAAAAAAACAGGAAGTAATTTGTATTCCGTCTTAATATGTGCTATATGCTCTTAGCCTCCAGCTGCTTAAACAGGAAGTCAGAGAGCACAAGAGACAGAGACGAGTGTAAAAAAAAAAAAAAAAGACCCATTTAAAATCCATCTTTTATTCACCATTCAACCAAGCGGCAGTTTGCCGACATTTCCTCCACAATAAAACAATAGGGGTTCAACACGTCCTTCAGGGATGTGCTCCAAATGCAGAGATTGTTGCAAATCTGTGCGAAAGTTTTCCAATTATGCCATAGATATGGAAATCTACTTTTGAACTCTTTTTCCCATTAAACCTGATGTTGCTCTCCAGAGCACCAAGCCACTTCTTAGGTTTCATTCATCAAGGTTTATGACATAAACTTGGTTTGTGCGTTTATGTTCTTGTGGTCTGTGATGTATTTCAAATGGGCAATATTATAAGCAGACATGGAAAGCGAAAAACAACTAAAAAGGCTTTCTTCTGCTGCCAGGCCAGTAGTTGGCGATGTTACTTTGTAAAGAAACCCTACGTAAGAGTAAGATGGATATAATACTCATGTTGCTGTGTACTACTCTTCTAATAACAAGCATTTAAAAGTCCATGATATCTGCAAGGCATATACAGTACACATATAGACATAACATCTATCCTCCTTCACAATCCCTTATGGCTTTTTTAACACTATACAGAGAACTAGAATTAGAACAGAAGAGGACTTAGTGCTCTAAAAAATCGAACGCGAGACTCCGATGAAAGCAGGGTGGTCTTTTGTGCTTTTGATATTTTCTAAATGTTTCTGAATGTTTTTTATAAATGTTGTGTTCATCTGTGTGGACACTATAGGACTTTTGTCGTACCTGAACCACACACACAACACACAGAGAGCTTTGAAGAGTTTAGGTTGAAATTTAATGTAACAAATCCTTCCCTCTCTGGTCAATTTGACCGCCATAGGAATGATCATAATGTGAGGAATGCTTCAGTACACAAATAAAACTCTGAAATGCTCAAAATTCAATCTAAACATTAGAGATGCACCGATTGCAATTTTTGTGGCCGATTTCCGATATTTTTGTTAGTGTGATCGGTTGATACCGATTTTTCCGATTTCGATTTTCTTTCTAAGAACTATAATTGGCCTTACAAGCCAGAC
Source organism: Pseudorasbora parva (assembly GCF_024679245.1). Taxonomy (NCBI): domain Eukaryota; kingdom Metazoa; phylum Chordata; class Actinopteri; order Cypriniformes; family Gobionidae; genus Pseudorasbora; species Pseudorasbora parva. Next base: position 14,663,553 of record NC_090175.1, on the reverse strand, counting down.
CCACATCAAGATGTTTGGTCTGGAAATTCACCATTGACAGGGCTCAATCCGAGGGTCGGGATAAGCGGTTGTCTTTCAAACTCCCTCTGCTCGCGATAGGATAGCACTACAACCAACCAGAGCAACGAAGGTGAAATAGAGCTTGTTGATAGATTAAACACTCGCCGTATCCGGTCGGCAAAACTCAGAACACATCTTCCCTTTTTAAGAATGACTTCAGTGCCGTTCTTTGTTCTTTTCTCAGAGAAAAGCTTAACTCTAAGTCTTCCAGAGTCGCGGTCAAAGCTGATTCGAAAGACCGCCGTTCGCCAGTTTCTGTGTTTACTAGAAGCACGCAAACGCAACTCGGCCGTCATCATTATGGCTCCGCCCACCGACTCTATACACGATGTGATTGGCCTGACAAGAGTTTGGCGTTTACAGCTCAGAAGGGTATTGAGAGTTGCTAGACGACACTCGCGGGCAGATTAGATTTGCCGCTAGGGTGCGTCTAGATTTCTAGGCTAATAATTGACAGCATATACAGACACAAGAATCCCCTTTTTCTTCAAAGCAAAATTGTATTTTTATTATAAAATAAATTATTAAACATTACAACAGGCTCTTGTCTCACTTAGTTGATAGTAGTTGATTAGATGAATTATTTATGATGATAATCATTATAAGTAAATAATACATAAACATGTAAAGGCTGTATGCTCTTTAAAAGTTAACATTGTTTATGAAAAGATTAAGTGAAAAATAATCAACCATCTAGGCATAATTATTATGATTAGTAGAGACGTATTATTATTACATAGAGATGTAGCCAGCCTAATCTATTCTGTTAATTACATTTTTTTTTAAAGCAAACTTTTATTTTGACGATTTGCCATGAAAACCTTGGAGTGTCTGTGTTCAAGATATGACAGTTTTCTCAAATGAAACAGAAAATTCTCATGAAGTGACGGTTTATGCGTTCATGATCATCCAGCGCCATGAACTCTTTCATTTTCTTTTCAAATGCTGTGGTCTTTTTGCTGCTTATACCAAGGAAAGATAGGCGAGGCTGCTGACCTGTGACTGGCTCTGACCTCTGCCATTTTACCTTTACTACCTTCTTCAAACGGGGCATGTTCTGATGGAGTGATGGAGTTAAGTGTCTAATTAGGTTTGTCAAGTTTTACAAATGGTATAATTAGTGTCTTCTTCGCTTCAATGACATGTTTGCATGCGGCTGTGAGTGTGGGTGTGACGTCAACGTCGCGCTCACGGTCACAGCCGCATGTACACGGATCGGCTCTGTATCGGAGACACGGGAGACTGAACGGCCGATCACCACTCAGGGCAGATCATGCAGGCCAATTCTGATCCCTGGTTGATCAATCGGTGCATGTCTGCTAAAATGCTAAAACTTTTGAATTTTATGTCTTCGGCCCTCATTTATGAAACTCGAGCGAAACAATTTTTTGTGTGTGTTTTTAATGTTGCGTTCTGTGATGCACTATGTACCATAATACTATTTTGTGTGTGTGTGTGGGGGGGGGGGGGGGGAGTATAAAAATACAAATTTTTATTTTATAAAAATGTAATACAATTTTTTTTTTTTTTTTGTATAAAGCATAAAGAAACAGAACAGTGAACAAAATGCTAGGTCTAATTCTAGTTTTGGGACTACTTGCAAGCAATATTTGAATTAATTTGTGTGAAATATATTATTAATCCCCAAATTCTTCGCATTAGTGAATAGATCAGCTATTGAGGTTTGAAATGCCTTGTGGTCTAGTGCTAGAGTTTTTGTTAAACCGTGTCAAAGGTTCCAGGTTCTAATCCGCTCTTATATATTTTTTCCCCCCATCATTAAAATCTAAGATGTTCATCAATGATTGATATTAAACGCTGGGACATGTTTGTGTGCAGTTTGTTTTGTGATTTCACCGGAAAGAATAGAGTCTCTCTCCGCAACAACATTAAGCGATAGATTGACGCGCTTGTCTGTGTGTAACGGAAGAGAACAGAAACCCCGCCCACTTTGATTTGATTGGCCATCTCAATCATTTTGACATTGATGAGCGCCGTTAGACCGGGGGCAAACCAGACTAAAATGTAACTTTTAAACCTTTTTGTCATCTTATCAACAACATTCAGAGAGCTGCATGAAGAAGTGCAGCAGAGCAGTGTAAAAAATTCATATATTGGGGGGACTTGTCCCCCTCAATGTCTATGGTGGTTACGGCCCTCTAGACAGCGCCCGCCACTGTCACTTTTTACCCAGCTGTCCAATCACAGTGGAGGAGGGGGCATGACAAATACTACACTGACCAATCATCCTACTTGTACAATGACTGAACAACAATGGAGGAGTTGCTGGTTACTGCATTTTTATTTTCAGTAATTATTCTTAAAAAGGAGATACTAGTAACACACTACTGCCATGGATACCGGTATTCTGTATCATAGCAACCAAAGTATCTCAGCAGGAAAAAAGTTGCGCTTTCTATGTGTTTTCGAGTGCCACCAGCTGGCAGTTTTCAGAAGATAACCAGGTATTTTTTAAGATGGCTTAAAAGGAAAATTCTGAAATAATCTATTAAATAAAATGGCAATAGCAATAAAACTGAGTACAATAAAGCAAAAACAGATTGTACAAAACAGTCTAGTTGAAGGCCTCTCTCAACGCTTGTCACTTTTCTGTGGGAAATTCGCTATCTACGTATGTGGCTTAAAGGCATTAGAAATTCATGAGATGCATTGACTATGCTCTGGATATTGACAGACAAAGTAAATGTGCAATGCATGGTACCGATTGGGGTATTTGTGCATGTTTGTTTGTGTCTGCTATCTTCAAAGTGCATAGAGTATCAAGGAGAAACTTGATGAGGCTTAAGTTCTGGTTAATAAGCTTTAATGGTTGTAATAAATTGCTGTAATTTAGGCTGCTTTCTTTTCCATTTCCCCTCAAAACTTTAGAAATAGATTACTGCGAAGAGTCAGAACGCTCCAGAGCAGAAGCTGTATTGTCACGGCTAGTGTGGTACAAATTGGCATTTTCACACACTCCAGTGTGTGTGGACCTCTTCTGGGTTTGTTTCTGGTTTCTGTTGCACTTTAAAGGCACTATGTAGTTCAGTTGAGTACCTACAATATCCCAAATTTTCCAACTATTTGTAAATTGTGAGAAAATTGCTATTTTAACTAAGGACCGGGACGTTTCAGCATAGCGTCTGAGGAAGTCGCCTGTCAATTGCGTCATATCTGAGCTACCCTCGGTTTTATTTGGCCGGACCGCTTTACTCTTAGCAGTGAGAACAAGTAAACGCATGGAGTAACATCATAACATCGTTTTCAACACACTTAAATGTATCTAATATGATAAACAGAGCTGCATTACCTCATAATCATAACCGGAAGAGTGGATCAGTGCAGGCGCCCGGCGACTGTGTCCCGTCCTGTCATAATCAAAGTCCCGGTGCTTGTGAGCTGTGTGTTTGTATAACAATCCCTCCAGCGGCTGTGCTCAACTCCTCAACACTCGGTCCTGCTCTGCTTCACACTACAGTAACGTTAAAGGGGGGGTGAAACACTCAGTTTCAGTCAGTGTCATGTCAATCTTGAGTACCTATAGAGTAGCATTGCATCCTGCATATCTCCGAAAAGTCTTTATTTTTTTTATAATTATATAAGAAAGATGCGCTGTTCCGAGTCTTTCCGAAAAAAGCCGAGCGGGTGGGGGCGTGTCGTGTGAGCGGAGCTAAATAATGACGTGTGCTCGCTGCTGCTATTGTGTAGAGTGCGTCGAGTGCGTCGTAAAGCTGTCATCCCTAACAGCGGGAAAAAAACTTTATTCAAAATAAAAATATGGCTTTTAATCAGATACAGCCATACATCTATGATCCGGAATCAGACCCAGAGGCTGCAGTTGAACAGGAGCATCAGCAAAAACGACTAGAGCAGGACGTCTCTATGTGGTACAAGTTATACACTAACTATATAATATGCTTAGCGACTTGTGTTATTTACATATTTATACTTGAATTATATCGTCGTATTTTTGTCTTTGAAGGTGTACATGTGGGAAGTGCAGTTGTGCACGTGTGTTTGTGTGTTTACGCGTGGTTTGTGTAGACAGGTTAAGTTAGTGTTTACATAGATAGACACGGAATAGTAGCGCATTTGAATGAAGAAGCGTGCTTATTTAGTTCAACATATTTCCCCCCTCTTTGTGTATTGTTGAGTGCTTTTACAATACACAAACATAAAGTTACACATATAGTGGCCAGCTAAACAAATGTACACGCACTACACATCGCATGCTCCATTGATCAATTTCTATATATAGTAATATATATAGTAACTATACGTGATCATGTTTGGGCTACTTGATGAGCATAGACACAGACATTTGAAGCAGTCTAACTCACCGCCCGCGGTTCTAACGTTGGGACCTTTATCGTTGGGACTGCTCCATCCTTCAGCATTAGGCTATTGGAAAATCCGGCGTCATGCTGGGCCATGTTTATGAAACAGTCGGCACCGAAATGCAGCGAACAGATATAAACATTCGCGCAACTCAGTTGCTGATCCGGAAAAGCAAATTACATCCACTGTTGCCTTACCGCGGGGTTTTGGGGGAATCTGTGCAGGACTGTCTTGGTCTGGCAACCAAAAGCGCACTTTTTGATGTCATTGTTAATTGTGCACATTACCTGTGCAGCGCAGCCTACGAGCGCTTTGATGGGCATAGCCTGTTGCTTTCGCTCTCTCCCTCTCTCCCTCTCTCTCTCTCCCTCTCTCTCTCTCACACGCTTCCGGTAGAATTGTCCGTAAGGCCCATACAAGGAAATTCCGCCCCCACTAACGTCAATGAGGACGCATGATCGCAAAAAACTTGCCGAAACTTATGACTAACCGGAAGTAGTATTTTTGACAAAGAAATACTCCCATCAAACGTCCACCTTAACTTTTGAAACTTTGTCCATGTTTAGTATGGGATTCCATGTCTTTAACAGTGTAAAAAGATCAGTATGCATGAAACAGCATTTCACCCCCCCTTTAATAACCGCATGCATGAACGTGATTTCTGCCCGAGTCCTATTTTCCACCGGCTGTAAGGGGAAGACCACATGTCCCAAGATACTACGCTCACACTTGGCGTCATCAAACTACGCCTTTGTTTTGAATAGACGCCCTCCAGTGGATGGAAAGTTGCATAGTGCACCTTTAATTGTCTTTTTTTTGTCTAAATTGTTTACCTAACAAATTCAATAAACTATTATTCTCAGGCATCTACCCAACCTTTTGCCTTTACATTAAACCAGGGTTATGCCTTAGTTTAATTAGAGCATTAAAGTAGTTCTTCTAAACGTGATTAGATTTTTTTTGTTATCAGATTTTTTTTGTTATCAGCTTACTGGTGTGCATGTAAACGCACCCAATGATTTACTTATATCAGTGTGATCATCAGCATTGCTTTTATATTAGCTAGAGGTTCAATTTAAAAACAGTGTTCAACCCTGTTAGGATATTGGTGACATAAAAGGATAAAAACCCACTGACTTGAGATTTAATGTCTTCTACCAGCACATTACCGCTGTTCCCTTGCGCTAAGCTCTTAACCCCAGGTGACATGTGGACTGACCTTTCAATTACGGCATTGTAAGTCTCTTTAGATAAAAAAGCATCCTTTGAAAGATGATTATAGCTATTTATAAATCTGTCAGGTGGACCATGTTGAATGTTGAGTTAAAATATGCAGAGAGGTTGGTCTCCTGGATGGTGGCTTTTGTTGTTTGGGCTCCCACACAAGCGCAGAAGTGTTCTTGTGGTAAACAGCCACCTGATAATGTGCACACTTGAGAGCTACAGAAAAAAGGCAGCGCCGTAGTGCGTCCCCACTGAACTCTCTCTCTCTCTCTCGCTCTCTTACTATTGCCTCTCTGCACTCATTTCCTCTTTTCTCTCAAATTCAAGTGCTCTTATTAACATGCACAATTGAATTGCAAAGCATTAGCTCTTTTGGTCAAATTTAAACTAAGGACCAATCTACTTTGATGTTTTTTTTCACCCCCATCTAAGACTTTGACCTTTCCAGTGCTAATTGGTTTTAACAAAATCACCCAAAGGAACATTGTATTCTAAATGGATTAAAGCCTTTTAAGTTGCTTTATGGGCCTTGGTTTTCACACTGATTTCGTATATATATATATATATATATATATATATATATATATATATATATATATATATATATATATATATATATATATATATATATATAATTGTATATAATATGAGAAATAAGAAACTTATCCTTATTATATCATCTTTGTCATCAACTCATACCTATTGGGTTATTCTTTCATCTTATTCTGATGTAATTTTCTGTGCTCCTGCAGTTGAGTCCAAGGGGTAAAGTTCAGTGCACTGGAGCTGAAGCAGTGACTCATAGGTACGGACCTTGGAAGGGCTCTCTGTGCATGTCAGGCTGAATCACGGCAGACAAAGCACGGTGAACCTGTTTTTCGTACATTTGCTCTGAGGAAAGAAGATTTTTTAGGAAGTCTAACCTCATGTGAAGAGTTGAGTCATTGTGTTTTACATTTGTTCTTTCCACATGGGCAACCTTTCCCACTTTTTGTAGGTTTTTAGTAGAGGTTAATCTGTTATACTCCACTGAGAAAATTCGGACCATTTTTTTAATATATTTCTAACATTGTAAAATGTATAAACAAAATCAATTGTAACAAAAACCCTTAAGACTATTTGTTTTACATAAGCTTGAAAAAAAGCTGCAGATCCTTTAAGTCCTCCAAACTGCGAGGTGGGACCTCTGTGGATTGGACTTGTTTGTTCAGCACATCCCACATATGCTCGATTGGATTGAGATCTGGGGAACCTGGAGGCCAAGACATCACCTCAAGCTTGTTGTTGTGCATTCCTGAACCATTTTTGCTTTGTGGCAGGGCGCATTATCCTGCTGAAAGTGGCCAAGGCCACCATAGAATACCATAAGGGTGTACATGGTCGGCAACAATGCTTAGGTAGGTGGTATGTGCCAAAGTAACATTCACATGGATTACAGGACCCAAGGTTTCCAAGCAGAACATTGCCTAAAGCATCACACTGCCTCCATTTGCCTTTTTCCTATAGTGATTCCTGGTCCCATGTGTTCCCTAGGTAAGTGACGCAAATGCACCCCGCCATCCACGCGATGTAAAAGAGAACGTGATTTATCAGACCAGGCCACCTTCTTCCATTGCTCCGTGGTCCAGTTCTGATGCTGCCCACTGATGGCATTTTCGATGGTGGACAGAGGTCAGTATGGGCACCCTGACTGGTCTGCGGCTATGCAGCCCCATACTCAACAAATTATGTATTCTATATATTTTTATATATACTGACAACTGCAGACCGGGAACACCCCACAAGATGCTCTGATCCAATCGTCTACCCATCACAATTTGTCAATTTCTGCCTAATATGGCCCAACCACAATTTTTTTTATTTTTATTTTGTTATTTACATATTTATTGTTTATATTTGACTTTATTTTAGACTGAATGAAAATTAGACATTTAATCTTTGCAACCAGAACTATATAAAATATACACTCGTCTAAAGGATTATTAGGAACACTATGCTAATACTGTGTTTAACCACCTTTCACCTTCAGAACTGCCTTAATTCTACATGGCATTGATTCAACAAGGTGCTGAAAGCATTCTTTAGAAATGTTGGCCCATATTGATAGGACAGCATCTTGCAGTTGGTGGAGATTTGTGGGATGCACATCCAGGGCACGAAACTCCCGGTCCACCACATCCCAAAGATGCTCTATTGGGTTGAGATCTGGTGACTGTGGGGGCCATTTTAGTACAGTGAACTCATCGTCATGTTCAAGAAACCAATTTGAAATGAATCGAGCTTTGTGACATGGTGCATTATCCTGCTGGAAGTAGTGATCAGAGGATGGGTACATGGTGGTCATAAACGGATGGTCATGGTCAGAAACAATGCTCAGGTAGGACGTGGCATTTAGACAATACCCAATTGGCACTTAGGAGCCTAAAGTGTGCCAAGAAAACATCCCCCAGACCATTACACCACCACCACCAGTCTGCACAGTGGTAACAAGGCATGATGGATCCATGTTCTCATTCTGTTTACGCCAAATTCTGACTCTACAATCTGAATGTCTCAACAGAAATCGAGACTCATCAGACTAGGCAACATTTTTCCAGTCCTCAACTGTCCCATTTTGGCAAGCTAGTGCAAATTGAAGCCTCTTTTTCTTATTTGTAGTGTAGATGAGTGGTACCCGGTGGGGTCATCTGCTGTTGTAGCCCATCTGCCTCAAGGTTGTGCATGTTGTGGCTTCACAAATGCTTTGCTGCATACCTCGGTTGTAACGAGTGGTTATTTCAGTTAAAGTTGCTCTTCTATCAGCTTGAATCAGTCGGCCCATTCTCCTCTAGCCTCTAGCATCAACAAGGCATTTTCGCCCACAGGACTGCCCCATTACTGGATGTTTTTTCCCTTTTCACACCATTCTTTGTAAACCCTACAAATGGTGAGCAACTGCCACGTGATTAAATCATTGCATTAATGATAAATTGAACTGCTGTTCCTAATATTCCTTTAGGTGAATATATGTGTGTGTGTGTGTGTCTATATATATATATATATATATATATATATATATATATATATATATATATATATATATATATATATATATATATATATATATATATATATATATATATATATATATATATATATATATATGTTTTTTTTTATCGTTTTACTTTTAGGCAGTAACCCTGCCTAGGTTTCATTTAAGGACACCCGTACATTTTACTTCAAAGAGGTTAATGTTTTTTTTCTTCCTGTTTTTTTTTTTCTAACTAGTGCTAATTATCCAATCTTTTTGCAGTACATGAAGTAATGCAAGGAACCACAACCATTAGCCACATACCCTGAAAGAACATCATCGTTTAGCTCTCACGTCACGCTGTCCTTGACAGTTGGAGCTTTGCTAAGTTGCCGTGCATCGCCCATCAGGTAATATCCCATAATCCTCAAGGATTCACTTCTTGATGGATGACAGCAAGCAGTCTCCGTGGTAACACATACGGGGCAGAAGTCATATCTCACAGCTGTAAAACAGACAACATATTCCCTTTCTAATTTCTTCTGATTGATGCCTGGATGTAAGGTTATGCTATTAGTTACTTGTCTCAATTTCTCAAACGTCTAGGACTTTTTTTTTACCCCCTCCACTTCCTTTGAGGTAAAAGGTTTCCCATTAAGGCTGGCAGGAGTTCTGTGTGAAAAAAGAGACACATAATTAAGACAGAAGGATGTAGCAAAGTGTTAATCAAGAAGACATGCTGTGTATTTGTGCGCGTGTGAGATTCATGTATGCATGTGTGACTCAGAATAAAAATTCAATGACACATGTAAAACATAAAGTGATGCCTCCCTTCTTTTGGGAAATGCAGATAATTGCTTAAAAGATAAGAATAAAAAAGCAAAGACCCAGAAAAGCTAATTGCTTTAATTCCATCTGAAGGGTATAGGGATTTGAGTGAAGGCACGTGAGGCTTCTGTGCTTGAGAGATGAGTGTTTGTTTCTCTTGATGAGTGTTTAATCATGGCTGTGGTTGAACTGATAAGGTCATGTAACCGTTAAACAAATTGTGTGTGTGTGATCTCAATACCAAGCCACTGTTGGCTCCACAATTCACAACTATCAGCATGTGCACACTATTTAGTAGATTTTCTTTTTCTTAAGTTCCCAAGTCACTCACACATGCACTGTTGTACGTGGACTGTCTAAGAGGACACAAAAATTATGACCATCCTGATGTTGAAAATAATATCACACTTAGTGTGTGGACTGCTGTGTAACGCAGGCAGCCAAAGTATACTTTGGACTTAAAGTAAAAAGAATTATTTATTTATTGGTAAACTATTCCTTTAAATAGCTATGAATTACTTTTAGATACACTAAGCTATTTTAAAATTGTAGAGAATTCATAGACAGATGGATATATAGATATATAGATAGGCATACAGATACATGGATATATGGACAGACAGATGGACGGATAGATGGATAGTCAGACAGATAGATGGATAGATAGACAGACAGAAACAGAGAGATATAGATATATAGATATATATTTTTACGAATTAACAAAATAAGTAGACTGGATAAACCCAGCCTGATCTGCCGGCAATTGGATTTTGTCCTGCAGCTCAGTCTGGAAAGCTGTACATATTTCTATCCTTCTTCTGTTACAAATTTGCATGGGCCACTCCCAAACTGGCTTATCCACCTGGTGTTCTATTGGCGGGATTAACACAATGACGGATAAGGAAGCAATGGATCGTTGGTCTGATTGGTTGAAGGACTATCTAATTTCATACAGGTTCATTTGAAGTATTGCCAGAAAATACAGAGCAGACCCAGACCAATGTTCAAACTTAAAAGATTGAACTTGATCTAGTGATAGCCAGACAGCAAAATTAGCATAATATTTATCATAATGTGAAGGATCAGTGCTTCTGCTTTGATTTTTGGATATTCTATCTCTCAGAAAGGGGGAGAGGGCTTATACAAAAGGTTTTAACTTTTGTCTCACAATAAGGGCCTACTTCCTGTAGGCAGTCAAATAGTGTTTGATTCGCTCAACATGCTGGAGAGGTAGCCAGGGAGAAGCAGATGGACCTTGGGAAAAGGGGAGTGGGCTTACGAGGGAGAGGAAACACTAGTGTTGTTATTGTTTTTGCAGTTAATTTTTTCCCTTTTTGCAGAGGTTTTCAACACTTGTTCAGATCTACTGTATTCATGCCTGTTCATGAGTACAGTAGATCTGAAATGTGTCTACTTTTTTTGTCATCTATCTGTTTTTTTCTCAAAGGAGTCAGGTTAGTTTTTTTCTAACAGAATATTTGGGTAAATAAATGCTCTCCGAGGAGATGATCATATCTAAGGTGACAGTTTGGTATGCAAACAACACTTTGCAAAGTTCATCTGGCCTTAACATTTTTTTTTTTTTTGCTTTCTGTTTGTACTCACATCCAAATGCATAAAAAACATGTTCCTTTGCACAAAATGGATGCCAGCCAGTTTTAAAAAGCGAAAACAGATTTTTGTGTGGGGCCTTGTTGCCATGGTAACATGCTCCTTAAAGAACTGAAGTGGGATAGAAGTGTATTCAGCAATGCATATTACGTATAAATCTGTGCTGTTGATATACATGACAGATAATGGGAATCAATGGGAGTCATTAGTGTGATTGAAGTGTTTAATTACTTTGTTTGATTAAAATTAAAGACGTGCATAAGGGTCTGGACCACTTTAGGGTAACGATATTTGTGTAAAAAGGAAACCCAGACACTAGATGTATGACTTGATCATTACCATCCCGAGGCTCTGATGAGGAAAAGACTTCAAAGCAAAAAGCACTTGAAAAAATGAAATTGAACATTATGATTCAATAAAGTTCTTATTTTGCAACTTGCATGCACTCATGTGATCAGTCTTAAGGAGTAACTAATTAAAAGTATTACTAACACGCAATGAACTTGACATTGGCAGGTGGCAGCCTATGACGTCACCACTGGTAAGCTGTCCTGGCTGTTGGATGTAGCTTGACCTCCTCACGCTACAGAGAGTCGCTTTGTAGAGACCTCTGCTCCCCAGAGATCCACCTGGATAGCAATATCAAGAAGCTCTCTGTTAGCCTCCTTGGTAAGCTGTCCTGGGTGTTGGATATAGTTAGGCCTCCTCTCACTTTTGAGAGTTGTCATGTTGAGGCCTTCGTCCGGCTAGGCTTCACTGGGATAGCAATTGTGAGTTGTAGGCCCTCTGTGAGCCTCCTTTGCAAGATGTCCTGAGCTCGGGAAGTTCTTATGTCTCTTCTGAATTTAGAGAGATATCATGTTGAGCACTCCGCTCCCAGAATTTGCTATGTTGTAGGCTTTCTGTGAGCCTTCTTGACTTCTGCAAGTGTTGTTATGCCTATGCCTATCTTTATTGTGGGCTCCGCTTCCTACAGCGGAAGATAGCGATTGCGAGTGGTAGGCTGTCTGTGAGCTGTCTGGGAGTTGTTGGGTTTCTTTTTGATTTTGAAAGTCGACTTACTGACACCTCTGTTCCTAGAGCTTAGGTAGGCTTAGCCGTAAAACTAGGTTGTAGGCTCTCTGGGAGAGCCTCTTGGCTACTGACCTTAGTGTGGAGTGTTGTAGTACTTCGTGGGCCAGTTAGACTGAGTTCTTTAGCTCTTTCTAAACTTTCTCAGTACTGCCCTTGGCTAGAGCGTTGCTAGGCCTCTTGTTGAGGCATCAACTCCTTAGGGCTGTCTTAACAGAAATTCTGAGTGTTAGGCTTTCTGTGAGCCGCCTTGGATGCTGGCCTGAATATAAACGTAGTTAGGCTTCATCCTGTTGAGGCCTCCATTCTTGAGAAGCTCCGATCTATGATCACATTTCTGGTATGCCCCTTAGGGATGAGGACTTCTTTGAGTCTTTTGACTTAGCTGAGCCAATAAGGCATTCATTCCTTCAGCATGGCGGCAAGGGTATTCCGTTCCCTCTAGCAGCCTCTAGGGGTGCAGCGCAAGTTCCCTTTCAAAAGGGAACAGCACTGGTTACACAGGTAACCATTGTTCCCTGAAAATAAAGAACAAGATGTTGCCTTCACCATAGCAGTTTGGGTATTCTGTGGTGGCAAGGTGGTATTGACAAGGGAAGACTTTACTGTGGATATACAAGTCTCCAAAACAGCTGTGTTTCATTAGTCCACCTTTGTTGAAATCTTACTCCAAGGTCAGGGTGGTCAGTGTACTGATATAGTACTGAATTCTGTGACACATAATTCTGTGACCCTATTGGGCACTGTAGTGACAGTAAGGTTAGGATTAATATTGGGATTAGGAGTAGGGTAGGATTGGATTAGCTCAATACAATGCCTAATAGGTTCACACAATTCGTAGGGTCACAGTATTCGGGACAACACCGGCAACATGTGAGAAGTGAGAGTACGGATTAAAATATTGAAGTGCCCACACTGCATAACGGTGCATATCGTCCCACTTTGAGCACAATATAATTTCTATTTAAATTCTTGTACAGCCAATTTGATTATATTTAAAAACCCAAGGCAGCAACTGAACTTAAGTTTTTAAGTTCAAGTAGGTGGAACTTTTTCTGCACTGACAGTTTCAAGGTAGCTTTCATAACACTGCATGCAAGTAGAAGTAAACTTTTAACAACTTCCTTTAGATCAGTTTTGGCATTTCTCTCATCACCAAGTAGAATCAGATTTCCACTTATTGAAAAACTAAGGTTATTTCTAGTTACGCGCTTGACAGATGGGTTGAAGTCTATATTTTATAGATCTGCTTAATTAAAGATTCAGCAATTAAGCTCTCCCTGTATCGTTCTAAAGAGTATCACACTTGAATATTGATTTTCATTATGAATACCCCAAGCTATTTTTAGTTCCTCTATCCGTTGTGACACTTTGTGGTTTCTCTTAAATTTAATGACAGCTAGATCTGAGCAATGAGAATAGCACCACCACAACACTTTTTTCCCTGAATACCATGTGACAAATCATGGCAATGAACTGCAGAAGCTTAATTAGACTGTGATAGGAGCCCTCCAGTCAAATTGTCACAGGGCAGCAAACTTAGATGTCTGTTTTAGCATGGCCTGTTGCTCTGATTAGCAGTTAATGGACAGTTAACATGTTAATTAATAACTATGTGGAGTGGAGGTAATTCTTATGCCTGGTGGATATGCTTCTGGAAGAAAATATTGGGATGGACTTGATATGTTATATGTCATATTTATATTGGGTCTGACTGCCTCTGAATCCTAGTATGATATATATGTTTATTGTATAAAGTTATATTAACAGAATGCTTCTCTAATTTTTAATTATCTTCAGTAGTGTTTATAAACAGTCATGTGAACGTAATTTATATAACTCTTTATATTTTTATTGTTACTTTTGTAATGCCATGTAGAATATTTTATTAGTTTTGCTTTTAAAATCTTTGCATTTCAGGTAATATATAATTTTAAAGAGTAGTTTCAGTTTATTTAGTTTTAGTTTTATTATTTTAGGTCTGCAGAGTTAATGCTCAACTGGTATCATTTAAATGTAAAAGCATTTGGGTTCTGGTCTTTACTGTTCTGTATAATGACACTCTATAAAAATATTCTTCCTGGAGATATTTTGACTCATTTAAAATAGATCCCAGTGTCTATTTTTCATTTTAAGGTTGTGTGAAATGACACAAGCTGGCAAGAGTTTGATTCCTCACTGAGTTATGAGGCAGTAAATGCCATAAATTACACTGAGAGAGATAGAGAGAGATTGTGTGTGTGTGTGTGTGTGTGTGTGTGTGTGTGTGTGTGTGTGTGTGTGTGTGTGTGTGTGTGTGTGTGTGTGTGTGTGTGTGTGTGTGTGTGTGTGTGTGTGTGTGTGTGTGTGTGTGTGTGTGTGTGTGTGTTAGAGAGAGAGAGAGAGACAGCACAGGGTATTCCATGTTCATTTTAATGAGAAATTCTCCTCATATTCTGTTAACAGCCATACTGACATAACTACACTATGTTATGAATAGCGATCTAGCATTACTGCACGTCATATGTCACTGTATGGATTTTTTTCTCTCACCATTTAATCGAGTTATATGGCATCACTCTTGTACTACATCTAAACTTTGACATGTTTGTTCTATACATTATAATGCCAATACCCGGAGGCGGCTGAACTATCGCTCTTTCTAGATATTTGTGAACACTAAGGGAGGAATCCACTAAGAATGAATTGAGCCCACATATAGTGTAATTTATTCCCATGCAATGTCTTTATTGTTTCAGGATTATGCAAATCAGGTAACGACAGAAACACGGCTCAAAAAATTAAAGCTGAATGCAATTTTCACTGTGCAATTTCCCATCTTGCAGTGTTGTGGAGGATGAAGCAGTGGTATATTTCACTGGGATTGTACAGAATTGCTTAACCAATGCGATTCAGGAAAATGAATCTTTTCATTATGAATCAAAAAAAAAGTGCTGGGCCATGTACATTGCATGTAACAAGGAAGGGATGTGATATTGAGAATTCAATTGAGAATGCATTGCAAATTCCAATTTGAATTTGAACAGCAAACAGGATAACAAAGGCAGTTCATATTTGAATAAAAGGGATGGATGGATGGATGGATGGATGGATGGATGGATGGATGGATGGATGGATGGATGGATGGATGGATGGATAGATAGATAGATAGATAGATAGATAGATAGATAGATAGATAGATAGATAGATAGATAGATAGATAGATAGATAGATAGATAGATAGATAGATAGATAGATAGATAGATAGATAAATCAAACATGTTAATGCATCAAGGCTAATGCTTTGCGTTAATCCATAGGGAGTCTTTCAGTCTCTACCTGCAATGCTGTTTTGACATGATGTGGCACTGAAACATTAAATCTGCCTTCTGCCGCAGAGGAAGACCCAATCTGTTCAGCGTCCGTTATGTCTCGGTGAACATTGTAAAAGTGTTAGCCAAAAGGCAGTGATGACATTTCCAAACATTTGTCTGGAATCCACCATTAACTGCAGGTGTATTTGTTATAAAAAACACCATAAAAAAAAAAAAAAAAAAAACTCTTATGTTTATGAGTTATTCCTAAAAAAAAATTGGCTGAGCTTTTTGACTTGTTTCTTCTTTTTCACTGACTGATTTAATTCAATAGATTCACAAACAGGCCTCACACTCACCTGCTTATAATGCAATACTTAATTCATGGCCACACAGGTCAGCATGTAGTTGACCCTGCAGTAGACTCTGGCTAACGGGCAATAAAAGGATTCAAGATTCAAAAAGAGATGGAGAGAGAGTTTTTCTAAAGAAGCCATTAGTCCCTTCATTAGTAGTGGGGCAAACCGCATCACTTTGAAATTGAGTTTGACACTTTAAATTGGTCTTTGTGGACATGGAACATTTAGTTATGCTAATAATATTTCTGTTTGTCGCAGTTGCTTTAATTAAAGTCCAATGATGATAATCCAAGTCATGGATAATTGACATTTCTTTGATTAATTGCAGGTCAATTGGGGTTTTGCGGAGAGCAGCATCAGTGAATGAGTAGTGTCTACGTGCATCCTCTTTTTACTAGTACACACAGTAATCATGTGGCAAGTTAAATGAATTAACTAGTGGGTAAGCTCTTGAATGGGACTCTGAGCCTCAATGATTGAAACCAACAGTCTGAAAGCTAAATGGATTATGGGTTTTGCACAAACGTAAATCTAATGAAATGTTCAAAAACGATTTATCAGTGGCTGAACGTAGCTTGCAAACATTCCCTTTTCTTGCAAACATTTCCATTCGATGTTAGATGGGCAGCTAGGCTATATTTATTCATATAGGCTCCAGCACTCCCTGCTACAGAGAATAACAATGTAAAAAGGTTATGGATGAATGTAATAATGGATGGCAATAACTACACAATAATTGGTACTTTTTAAAGGATTAAGGGCCCTATCATACACCCGGTGCATTTTTGTCCTAGTTTCAGCCAGATGCAGCCATTGTCCTTGTATATATAATATAATATAATATAATATAATATAATATAATATAATATAATATAATATAATATAATATAATATAATATAATATAATATAGTATAATATAATATAATATAATATAATATAATATAATATAATATAATATAATATAATTAATATAATATAATATTATATAATATTATATAATATAATATAATATCAGTAAGTATATAAGTATATCAGTCTGGTGACTAAAGTAAAAAATGTACTAGCCACAAAAACGTACTTGACAATTCTATTGCCAAGGTGTGCATAGAGGGTGTGCGTGAGCTCAACCGATCCGCATGGTCACCGCTCAAGTCCCACCCCCAGCAGTTCCTGAACTTAGAAAAAATATACCTCGCAGGCAGAGCCGTTTTGAGGGGGGAATCTTTAGAACTTTCTTTAGACCCCGGTTCCTGCGGTTGAAACACACGAGGTGTTTCTCAATGTCAAGGATGCTTCCTTGGAAGGACTGATCCTTCCAAGTCACTTCCTTCAGAGGCTAGGCGAGGCTCCTCTTTAGCATTCGAAGAACACGTAAATGGAACAGGCTAGCAAGTGCACGTCATTGCGTCATTACGTCAGTGAAAAGGTCCGTTGGCCATCAATAACGTTATGTGTATGTATTTGTTTATTATTTATTATAAAGTTGTTGAACGTTCGCCGATTCCCACCTCCTTCCTTCCCATCGACAAACCCCGATACAAGCATATTTGCCCCGTTCACGCTCCGACTCCGGGAACGTCTGATAGCAAAGCTGCGCGCATAGGATTGTGGGTGATTTGAGAACGCGAAGTGCGCGAAGGCTACTCATATGCATCCTATCCTGTATATGACATATTTTTCGAACGAAGGACTCAGTCCTTGGTTGAAATTCGAGGATCCTCGACATTGGAACAGTCCTTCGACGAGTGTTGATGACGTGGCATCCTCGGAATTCTGGCTTCCGAGGATCCTTCCTTGACATTGAGAAACGCCTACAGAGTACCACCCCAAAGTCCCTAGTTCCTGGGGAAAGTTCCTGTGGTGAAAACGTGGCTTAAGAGACTATAGGGACAACCTCTTTGGACCATGGCAACCATTTGTTAAACTAGCAAAAGTGGATGGACACACCCTAAGTGCACCTGTGCCATGCCTTTCAGACCCTGTACTCATATCAGTAAAATAGGGCCCACGTTCACGGGGGCACTGAGGTGCGATTGAAAAGGCCGCTTTCACTTTCAAAGGGGTAGAGGCTCCGTAGAGGGAGAATGAGAGAAATAGAGGAGGAGATGGGTAGGTGAAGGGATACTGGAAGAACTGTCACTCGGACAGCTCATTGACTGCTGCTTATACGCTTGTAATGATGATTGACAGCGCTGAATAATTAGGCCCCACCTACATTTGGAACTTAATTTCTGCATGTTTTTCAGCGGTTTATTGTGTATGATGCTGAGTACTAGTAATAAAAGGGGGATCCATGCTTTATTGTCTGCAAGAGTTCTGCTGATCTGCCGGAAAGTGCAGAATGCAGAATGGCTTGAAGAGATTGGAGCCTCCACACAGTGTTTGTGTAAAATGCCACTGAAGCTGAGTCGTCTGTGGATTTCACACAATAAAGAATAGAAGCCCTAAGGGACAACCAAGAATTCTCTCTCTCTCTGTCTCCACTCTTTCTCTCTCTTTCTCTCTCTCTCTCTCTCTCTCTCTCTCTCTCTCTCTCTCTCTCTCTCTCTCTCTCTCTCTCTCTCGCACTCGCACTCGCACTCGCACTCGCACTCGCACACGCACACGCACACGCACACGCACACGCACACGCACACGCACACACACACACACACACACACACACACACACACACACACACACACACACACCTATCAGTCTCTTTCTTTCTAGCTGTGTGGCTTTCATCCACTCCAAATACATATGAGTTTCTTTGTATCTATAATGTAAGGTTAATGAATAAATTATAAAAATGCACATAGATAAATATAATATAGTAAGTATAGTACTTGTTAAAAAGATATAAAGAAAAAAAAAATCAAATTTTCTTATGGTTGATATAGCAGTCTGCATATCTTCTGCTCTCTCCCTGGATTTTTGAGTCTCTCACTTTCTAGATCAAGTCTAAAATTTCTGAGGATTTTCTCTCTTTAAATTGTTTAATGTTAATCTCTAGTAAAGTGGCCCATGGGTCTCTGAACAGATCATGAGAGTTAAGATGGAGTAAAGAGTTCAGAGGGTGTGATTATTCCAGCTCGGACAAGACTTCCCATAATTAGTTTTTCTTATTATTTAAATGACGTATTTGACGTTTTGGCAAATTGTGGCTCCTGTACACTTTAAACATGATTTTTGTTCAGTTCAATAAATTAAAATGATTAATTAAAATTAAAAATGTATATTTTTTTAAACATTAAACTTAATTGAATTGTTCAGTCAACCTAATATTTTTAAAACTGAAGTTTACTTAAGACTACCTGAATCCTTTTTGTTGACTAACTGGGCAGTGGATCCATATTTCCCAGCATGCTTAGCAAAGAAGAAGAATAAGTTTTATTTATATAGCGCCTTTACATAGCTCAAGGTCGCTTTACACAGTGTTAGACAGTACATTTGCACACCCACATACACAATACAAGAACAGGTCTTATAGCCACATTATTCAAAATACAAATTAAATAGATATGTCTTCAGCTGGGCCTTGGAGGTACACAGAGATGACATATTCATAATTTAGTATTCCATCATTTAGAAGCATTAACAAATAAATCACTGACCTACCACCTACAGTGGACAACTGAAAAAACGAGGAATAGACAAAAGACCAAGCTCAGACGATCTGAAGGACCGGGCAGGAGATTAGGAGAGGAGTAGGTCAGACAGATATTGAGGTGCAAGGCCATTTAACGCCTTAAATGTTAGAAGTAATATCTTAAAGTGAATATGTAATGCCACAGGTTTTGAACATACTGTAATCTTGCAATATAGTTTTTTTAGGAAGACCAAAAAAATAGAGCATTGCAATAATCCAGGTGGGATTTGATTAATGCATTAATTAATATTTTAGCATCAGCCTGAGTGAGAGAGGATCGAAGACGTGCAATATTAGGAAGATGGAAAAAATATTTTTTAACAACAGAAGAAATATGAGAGGCAAAAGATAGAGATGAGTCAAATAAAACAGCAGATTACGGACAGATGACTGCAAGGCACTGCATTAGAAGAGTAAATTTAGGGATTAAAGTGTTATTTTATGACCCGGTTTTACAGGCAGGGTGTAGATTAAGCAAGGATTAGGCCTTAGTTCAATTAGGATATTTAAGTGTTTTTTATTAAAAATGCCTTAAATACATTTCTAGTGTGCATCATGAGAAACAACAATGACATATTTTAAGATATGGCAGTGCAAGTTGTTTTCAGTCAATTTTTTTATTTTATTTTTTCCAGTTCATTGGTTTTTCGTGTATTTTAGTCTGTAAACGTTAGACTAAATTAGACTAGTCTTTTAGAAAATTCAGTTCAGTTGCACAGCTGGCCTTGGTGTTTGCTGAAGCCACTCAAGACTCCTTGTTTGAAGGGTTTGAACATCTAGAGGAGCCACATCTAACATTTTTCACCTTCCATGACTTTTATCTGCTGAAACAGACACAGAGTAGTGTCTACTACCAACATGAGTCAAAGTGACAGCTTGTTTGTCGCCCTGCTTCAGGGGAGAGGCCTGTTTTACACTAGGCAAAGCTATCAAAGGAAAATGAATATGAATATGCAAATGAAAGCCATAATCTCAAACCTTCATAGACCTGTACAGGAAGCACAGCAGCATCTGACATAAGGAAACGGCCGTAATTATGTAAAATGCCAACGTGAGGAACCATGTGTTGCAACTGTGATTTATAATCATGGCTGCCCTCTGTCAGTTGCTGTCTTTCCACCTTACATTTGTTAGGCAAATGTAACCATTGAGGCCTTTATTAATTATGTAACTGTCTGTTGCCTAATGTGATGCAGTTCATGTATGTTCTTTTGGTTTCAAACGTAATTAAGTCATGGTGGAAGTCAATACCATTTGACTGTGTTAAGATGCGTGAACATGATAAATTCATTGTGGAAGTCAGTTTCAGAGATGTGTTTTTAGGCCAGCTTATTTGTTCAAATTTAAAAAGGGTTTTGTATAATGGAGAGTGGGGTAAGCTGTGCCACTTTTTACTTCAAGTTGTCCTCTTTAGGAGACCTGCCTGGAGAATGTAGCATGTAGAATAAAATAAATGTCCAGTGACATGACGGCACATTAGGGGTAAGCCGTGCCACATCAGTGAGCAATACATAAAAGGATTTGCTTATATTCCATGTATTTTATCATTTTTATCAGTACAACATTATTTCAAATAGAATATATATATATATATACACATACATACACATACATACACATACAATATATAACAATATATATATATATATAATAAAAACACAAAGATAATGTTTTAATGTTCAAAATATTTGAATGATAATTTTCAACATTCTGTAATGATTTAATTTCCTGGAGGCAAAGCTACTGGCACAGTTTACCCCGAAGTATCTGATACATTGTCATGCAGGTAAAATTTTGGCTTAAATGCTTCCTTTAATAAGCCATGGCAGATTTACAGCAATATAATTTAAGGGGGGGGGGTGAAACACTCAGTTTCAGTCACTCTCATGTCAATCTTGAGTACCTATAGAGTAGTATTGCATCCTTCATATCTCTGAAAAGTCTTTAGTTTTATTATATTTATAAAAGAAATATGGGCTGTACAGAGTCTTTCCGGAAAAAAACGAGCGCCTGGAGGCATATCGTGTGGGCGGAGCTAAAGAATGACGAGCGCACAAAGCGATGACGTCCTCAAGCGTGGAGAAACCCATCGCTATCTCAGCTAATAGATATATGATCCAGAATCATTCGGAGGCTGAAATAAATTGAACACGAGAAACAGCAACAGCAGGACGTCCGTCTCTGTGGTATGGACTGTATTTAGAGGCCTGTCAACATTTGTGTGTCTTTACTCGCAGTTTATGAGGACATGATTCGGTTTATGGACTATTGTATGCAACCAAACCTTAGCAGTAGCAAGCAAAACGGTTTTGCACGTCAGACTAGTGTAACGTTATACAAACAATGGAGTCCGTTAGCGCATTTGAATGACGAAGCACGCGATCGTGTCGTTTACTGATGTTTACTCGCGCGACGGTAGCCAACAGCAGAGACATTTGAAGCAGTTTTACTCACCGGCTGCTTCCAAAGCAGGACCGAAACTTTATCGCTGGGACCGCTCCGTCAAAAACACACTTCTTTGGTATGATTTGGTGAAGTCCTGGCAGCAGTGACTTGCTGTGCTGAAGCGTTGAAGTCGCTTGATGCACGGCGGGAGTGTATGGGCGTGCATTTCCTCTCTCGCTCTAGTCACGCACACGCGCACACCCTACCGGGAGAAGAGCCCGTACGGCCCATACAAGGACCTTCCGCTCTATTAACGTCAAGCCGAGCCATACTCGGAAAAAAAACTCTCCGAAACTTGTGAGAAACCGGAAGGAGTATTTTTGACACAGAAATACTCCATCAAACGGCCAACATTAGTTTTTGAAACTTTGTCTATGTTTAGGATGGGAATCCAAGTCTTTAACAGTGTAAAAAGCTCAGTATGCATGAAACAGCATTTCACCCCCCCTTTAACATTTTTGCATTGACAATTCATGGATGTGTGCTGTGTAGTTTTCCATGTTATTTTTGTATCATTATTAAAATATAGTCTATATATGTCTATATACAGTGTTTTTATAATTTAATTTTATTATTTTTATTATTTTTTATAATAAATTATATTAAATGATATAAATGATATTACTTTATCATTTAAAGATAAATTAATATAAGAAAATATTGTTTTTTATGTTTTATTTCAGTTAAAATGTATTTTATTTTTAAGTAACTTTTTAGTTATTTTAGTTAACTATAATTACCCAATTTTAGACCTTGTCCAGGCAGCTGTATATGATGGTGTATTTGCTAGATTAAGTGGATGACACATCTTACCCCACTCTCCCTACTGTGCCACCATAAATTGAAGAAAACCACA
This sequence comes from Pseudorasbora parva, assembly GCF_024679245.1. Lineage (NCBI taxonomy): Eukaryota > Metazoa > Chordata > Actinopteri > Cypriniformes > Gobionidae > Pseudorasbora > Pseudorasbora parva. Next base: position 14,640,826 of record NC_090175.1, on the reverse strand, counting down.
GAGAAAACACATTTTTAAGCCTTTATCATTTTCAGTGACGTGCGCAGTGAAGCATGTCGAGGCATTTCATGGGGCCAGTGTGGTGTATGTGTGATGCGCGTGCATGCATGAGTGTTTGACGTTCTGGATGACTAGTTCAGCAGCTCCTGCTGTCTTCTCACTGACCCTGAGGCTAAAAACTCTCACAGATCATAGAGCCCAAGGTCATGGTTGAAAACTATCAAGCTCAATCCCACCTGGCTTAAAGCCAGGAAGGCTGATTGAGTCTCGACTGTTGACACAAAACCGGAGTAAACACAACAACGTGGGGGTCAGAAACAGAAACAGTTGAAGGCCTTTTGGAAAATTTGCATAGCTATCCACCAGAGTTTACGCGCCAGCTTTGATGGCTTTTTCTGGACGTTACTTTAAAGTAGACAAATTGCTGGAATTTTGGAACCACATTGATACTGAAAAAAGCTTGGCACTGTTTTAATGTAAACATAGTTAGTTTTTCTTGTGTGAATGTAAACAGACAGGGCAGACATCATTTGTACATCAATAAAAATGCAGTAATGCATGCAGTGTAAATGTAGTGTAGACAGTCAAATATTCCTTATGCTGTTTAATATTGGACAAACAATGGCATTAACACGACCAAATGAGAACCACCCAACATATATACACTATATTGCCAAAAGTTTTGGGATACCTGCCTTAACATGCACATGAATAATAATAACAACTCATTATTAATCCATAGGATTTACTATGGAATTTGCCCTACCTTTGCCGCTGTAACAGGTTTAACTCTTCTGGGAAGGCTTTCTTCAAGGTTTGTGAGCGTGTTTATGGGAATTTTTGAAGTCTTCTAGAAGTGCATTTGTGAGGTCAGGCACTGATGTTGGACGAGAAGGCCTGGCTCGCAGTCTCTGCTCTAATTCATCCCAAAGGTGTTCTATTGGGTCAGGCCAGTCAAGTTCCTCCACACCAAACTCACTCATACATGTCTTTAAGGACCTTGCTTTTTGCACTGATGTTCAGTCTTGTTGGAGGAGGAAGGGACTAATCCCCAAACTGTTCCCACAATGTTGGGAGCATGAAATTGTCCAAAATGTCTTGGTATGCTGAAGCAAAAAAAGTACCCTTATTATGCTATTTTAAAGTTTCCTAATTTCATTTTAGACTTCTCCATCAACAGGTTTACATACATCAAATGTAAAAAAAACAAAAAAAAACATTCTCTTTCTCACAATATATATTACACATCACCACAGTGTTCAATGATTTTCAAATGACTCAATGGATGAATCAGTCTCTCTAAATCCCTCCTTTCCATGAGTCTTCCCTGCTCCGATTGGCCAGATAGCTCAATGTGTTGTGAATGGTTTACTGCGAGCAGTGTGCGTCAGAAACAAGTGTCCATTATCATAACTGAACTCCAGCACTGTCCTGAGGTTTTCTAAAGCTTGGTGATTTGACACACTGTAAAGACAGTAACAATGACGTCAATTTTACATCAATTCCAGCACAAGTCCGAATCGATGATGAAACATTGGAAGAACTTTATCAAAAGTGCATACGTTAGCCCAGCACTAAAGCGAATGAATGATGGAACATTAAAGTTTGCAAAACAAATCTTGCTCCATTCTTTATTTTTACACAAAGTAGTAAGAATGACAGACAATCTGCATGAATAGACAGAGTTTTAGGAAATACTGCAGCCCACAGCTGATTTACATTAGTATTTCGCACATAATAATGTGAGTTAGCCAGTTAGCCAGATACTTACACATTATGAAACACAATAAGCACATTGTAGCTCAGCGTCTTCTCGAACATGATGCTATCCAGTATCCACAGGAATCAGCTGCAATGTTTGAGGGGGGTAAAGTTCTTCCTGGATTGGCAATATGCTAATGTCAGATGAAACAGCTTGGTATTTGTTTAAAAAATCATTCGTTTATCTTAGAGTTGACTCTTTGTTTTGAGAGACAATAACTTAATATAAGGTGAACTTTCAGATTTAAAACTTTGCAGGGTATTTTCATTCACTTAGAAGCATGTTACACACAACATGAAAGGTATCCATAATAGACGCACTTTAAGAGTTAATTTCACTGAAACTAAGTTGCCAAGCCCAACCCTTGAAAAACAACCCCACACCATAATCCCCCCTTCACTAAAGATTGCATTTGACACAGTGCAGTCAGGCAAGTACCGTTCTCTCGGCAACCACCAAACCCAGACTCGTCCATGGGATTGCCAGACAGAGAAGTGTGATTGGTCACTCCAAAGAACATGTCTCCACTGCTCTAGAGTCTGGTGGCAGCTGCTTTACACCACTGCATCCCATGCTTTGGATTGCAATTGGTGATGTAAGGCTCAGATGAGCTGCTTGGCCATGAAACCCCATTCCTTGAAGCTTTCTATGCACAGTTCTTGAGCTAAAACAAAGTTTAGAGGTCAGTAGTTATTGACTCTGCAGAAAGTTGCCGACTTCTGCACAATGTGTGCCTCAGCATGCGCTGACCCCGCTCTGTGATTTTACATGGCCTACCACTTCATGGCTGAGTTGCTGTTGTTCCCAATTGCTTCCACTGTGTTATAATACAACTAACAGTTGACAGTGGAATATTTAATAGTGAGAAAATTTCATGAATGGACTTATTGCACAGGTGGCAACCTATCACGGCACCACACTTGAGTTCACTGAGCTCCTGAGAGCGACCCATTCTTTCACAAATGTTTGTAGAAGCGTCTGCATGTCTAGGTGCTGAATTTTATGTGTGTGTGTGTACTTGTTTAGATTACATTGTGGGGACCATCCAGCAGCCCCCAAAATGTAAATGGATTCATAAACATACAAAAAGATGTTTTTTGAAAATGTAAAAATGCAGAATATTTCTTGTCATGGGTAGGTTCTGCCTATGAATCTGCCTATGAAAAAAGTTCAACATATGTGTGTGTGAAAGTGAAAGTGAGAGAGAGAGAGAGAGAGAGAGAGAGAGAGAGAGAGAGAGAGAGAGAGAGAGAGAGACTTTGACTTTTAACACCCTTTTAATTTACACCATTTTTCAAAACATTACAATCTTAATATACAAAACACCTAATGATGCACACAAAAAAGTTACCAATTAAAAACCATATTTCCAAACTCATTCATTGTTACTAAAGCCTCTCTCACACCCCACCTCATTTCAAAATAAGGTACATTATCAGTTTGTTTATAATATGCAAACTCAATAGCAACCCTAAATTCTACCAGTGATTTAAAAAGAGACAATAAATCAACATCTTGACCAGCATTTTTACATTGATGCGTTTTCAAGATTGCTAGCTTGGCTTGACCCATTAAAAAGTTGGCAAGCACACACTGTTCACGCCACAACTGTTTGTACTTACAACCAAAAATAAAAAGGTTTTTTGTAAAAGAAAATCCCAATTTCATAATTAGTCTTTCCAAAAGTACAAACAGTGAACCCAGCCTTGGACACTCACAAAATAGATGAAATACAGTATCAGAAGCCTTACAAAAAGAACATTCAGGTAAAACCGTATCATTAAACTTGGAAACAAAGGTATTTGTAGCCAACGCACAGTGAAGTATTCTCCACTGTAAGTCTCCACATTTTTTGGGAATGGGAGGCTTATACAACAGCCTCCATGAGGGATTCACATCTCTGGGTACAGAAAGGTAAGTCCTCCATTTAGTGTCTATCCTTTCCTTCAACTGCCCAAAGTGTGCTGATTTAACACAAATATAATAAACAGTTTTCTTCCCCATACATTGAAAATCCGAAGATTCAAATCCCTTTAGCAAAAAGACCTTTGTGTTCTCTTCAATTTCCAAATTTTTAGGAACAACTTTCAATACTGGAAAATTCTTAACTACCAAACCATTAGCTAGAGCAGAATCTATAGACTCTGTAAATACTGGGGGGAAACAAGCTTTAAAGCTCTTAACTACCCCTTCCACTGTTCTTACTGACCTAATCCCGACCTGGTCAGCAAGTGACTGAGCTGTTCGCCACACCCCTTCTGTAATATCAAGCAGGTCTATAACTCTAGTTATTCCAGCATTCAAAAACGTTTTAATTAGAGAACTTGATAATTGAGGTTTTGGCTTAAAAAGAGGATTAGAAAACAAAGGTTCTGCACATCCATAATTTTCATCACTCACTCTTAAAAATTTTAACAAACTCCATGATCGAAAGATTGATGCGTAGAATTTAAAAAGAGAACAATGCACATTTTCAACATAAGGCTTCTCAATTAAAAATAACTCTTTGTCAAGGTCGGTTCCTCCAAGATCCTTAAGGATATACAAACAATAATCAATCCATGGCATACCATCAGAGCAGTACAACAGTTTTTGCAATGTTTGTAATCTCATTGCTGCAATTTTTGATTCAACATGTATAAGGCCTTGACCTCCCTCTATAACAGGTAAATATAGCACCCCCGGAGGAAGCCAATGATGGCCACTCCAAAAGAAATCCACAAATGCCTTTTGAACATTTAACAGCAATTCTTTAGGGGGATCTAACACCGTCACCTTATGCCAAAGCATTGAGGCGGCTAAATTATTAATCACCAGGCATCTCCCTCTATATGAGAGCTGTGGGAGAATCCACTTCCACTTTTGAAGTTTACCAGTGACCCGGTCCACCACTCCTTCCCAGTTCTTCACCATGTATTGGTCGGTTCCAAAATAAATACCAAGAACTTTTAAACCATCCTGGGCCCATTTACACTGCTTTGGCAAATTAGGAGGTCCTGTGCTATGCCAGTCTCCAATCAACAAAGAATTACATTTTTCCCAATTTATCCTTGCAGAGGTAGCCTTCTGAAAAATATTCAAACATGAAATGATATTATCAACATCATTTGAGTTCCTAATTATCAGAGTTACATCGTCTGCATAGGCTATAAGTTTTACTTGGGGAACTTTAAGGCAGCCAGGGACACCAATACCACATAATCTTTGTCTCAACAGATTCAAAAAAGGCTCTATAGAAATAGCATAGAGTAAACCTGACAGAGGACACCCTTGTCTTATTCCTCTTGTCACTGAAAAGGGCCTTGTTAGCATACTATTTACTCTTAACATGCTATAAATATCACTGTACATGAGCTTAATAAAAGACACAAACTGATGACCAAACCCAAAAGCCTCAAGAGTCTTAAATAAATAAGAGTGGTCCACTCTATCAAAGGCTTTCTCTTGGTCCAAAGAGAGAAGGCCGATGTCCAGATTATGTCTTTTTGCCACTGAAATAATGTCCCTAACCAAGAAAAGGTTGTCAAATATTGTTCGGTTAGGGATACAGTAGGACTGATCATTGTGAATAATAGTGTCAATAGAGTTCTTCAACCTGTTGGTTAAGGTTTTGGAAAAAATTTTAAGATCAACACACAGCAAGGAGACAGGGCGCCAGTTTTTTAAACAACCAAGGTCTCCTTTTTTGGGGATCAGAGTTAAAACCGCTCGCCTGCAGCTCAAAGGAAGGGTCTTTCTTTCAATACTTTCTAACAAAACATCATACAAGTCCTGGCCAACTAAGTTCCAGAATGTCTTGTAAAACTCGGCTGATAAACCGTCCAAACCAGGTGACTTTCCAGGATTCAACTCATGGACAGCCCTTGAAAGTTCAGTCATCATCAAAGGGCTCTCAAGATCCATCTTGTCCTTCTTTGATAATTGAGGTAAGCCACTCAAAAGAACATCAGCTTCCTCTCCATTACATGGCTCTGAACGATATAAATCTTCATAAAAAGAAATAGCAAATGCATTCACTTCCTTCTGCGTTGTTAGAACTCTTCCATCTGGAAGTTTCAATTGATGAAGATTCTTATTCACTCTTGCTTTTTTTTTTTTCAAGTCCAAAGAAAAAAGAAGTAGGAGAATCCATGTTATTTAAACGGATGAATTTTGCCCTTAAAAGGGCAGTTTTGCCTTGTTCTTCCGCCAAACTTTGTAAAAGAAACTTATTCCTTTCAAAAGACTCATTGGAGATGGAACTTGTTGTATTATCACTGGTTTGTCCAAGAATTTCCTGCTCAATGGCTCTCATCTTCTCCACCAAGGCACTTCTGCTATGTGCAGTAAACTGCTGACAAAAAATTTTAATCTGTACCTTGCCCACATCCCACCATTGACTTAAAGATGGGAAATTTCCTCTCTCCTCTCTCCAAGAATTCCAAAAAAGGTGAAAAGAGTGAATAAAGCAGTGATTCTGAAGTAGCCTATTATCAAAGTGCCAAAGTGATTTATAAGATTTAGTGGCCCCAACAGAAATAGCCATAGAAATATAATGATGATCTGAGAGAAAAGTAGGCGAAATAGAATTCCTAAAAAACCTTCCCCTATTACAGGCTTCAGTATAAAAACGATCAAGCCGAGCTCCAGACATATTATTTGAGTTCACTTTCATCCAGGTATACTGTCTAAGCCCAGGAAATGTATTTCTCCACAAATCGACAAAATTATAACAATCAACTATACCTTTAAGAATCCTAGCTGACGGAGGATGTGGTTCACTATGATTCCGATCCAGCTGCTGATTTAAAGTACAGTTAAAATCACCCCCCAGTATGGTGATATTATCCCGGGGACAATTTGATAATTCATCTGATAGTTTTTCAAAAAACTTAATGCGCTCCCGGCCATCATTGGGAGCATAGACATTAAATAGAGAAAAATGTATATCACTTACAGTAACATCTACCCGTAATAATCTTCCTGGTATTATCTCAAAACTCTTAAAAATACCACCAACCCGGGCTGAAAACAGAATTGCAACCCCCGTACTAACATTTGTTCCATGACTCAGAAACACATCCCCCTTCCAATCACTAAACCACTGTGACTGATTCTGCAAATCTGTATGCGTTTCCTGAAGTAAGATCACATCAGCCTTTTTCAGAATTAAATAATCAAAGAGATCATTTCTTTTTACTGTACTACGACAGCCATTAATGTTTAAAGACCCGATATTTAACAAAGTCATGACAATAATTATAATGGGAACAACCCACCACATCTTTCTTTTAACACTCTTCATAGAATCAATGTTTTTTCAGACGTGACTTTAAACTTGTTCTAACCCCACTTACAAGTTTTTTAAGCCTGTAGCGTTTTGGTTGATCCAGTTCTTCTAACGTCGCTTTTCGCATGGCAATAGCACCAGACTCAACAAAAAGTTCCAAATCAGGAAAATATTTTTCCAATTTAGGTTTTCTTTGATTCTTAGTAGCGTCTAGGAAATTACACAACTGTTGTACTGTATAAAAAGGAGACTTCAAGTGAGAAGTAAGATAATTCCCCACAGAATGTCCTTGTGAATCTCCATCATGTTCTTCTCCCATTTCTGGACATTCACATTCAGAATCGTTCTCAGATAAATCATCAGTTCTCTGTGACAACAGATCTACATCTATATCAACCTGTAACAGGTTACTGCTTTGTATCGGCAAATTTTCAGGCTCCCTTTGTTTTTCTGGGCATTCTGAATCATTACCTACCCCAGCAATAATGAGCTCTTCATCAGCTTTAACAACTCCATCTACATCTTGTGTAACGGAGGCACTATCTGTATCTACAGTAGGACAATGTTGTCCAAGCACATCAGAGCTCTCTCCACTGTTTGATACAGCTGTGTCATCTTTCTGTACATTATCAGTACTTTCTGCAACGCTATTATCTACAGCAGTATTCACCTGTTCCGTTGTAGAATTAAGCTCTTTCTCCTTTTCAGCCTCCAAATTTAAAGGACACGATTGCCTCACATGACCCTGTTTCCCACATGTAAAACATTTCATTGAATCAACAGTGATAAAGATCGTATAATCTTTCCCATTCAACGTTAGTTTTACAGCTACTTCAAGGTTTTGGAACTCAGCATTTAAAATCATGTACGTATGACGTCTAAATGACATGATATGCTTTAATTCTGGTTTTTTTAAACCAAGCGGAATCATTTTGATCGGTCCCATTAATTTGCCATAACGCCCCAGAATGCGCTCAAGTGTATCATTTGGAATGAACGGCGGAATATTGGAAAGGATAACTTTTTTCGAAGGGTTAGACAGTGGCAAAACCGGAATGAATGCATCTCTCACAGACAATCCATGTTCAACCAAATCATCAACCATAGACGTTTCCTTCAGAAAAATAACAACTGCCTTATTCATTCTTGATGCAGACAAAATGTTCAACGCACCGACTGCATTGCCGACAGCAATTAAACAATCTTCCACTGATACGGTCTCGTCTGATAAACATTTGCACCCATGGCGCGCAGTCAAAGACGCAAAGCCATCCGAATTTGATCCCATTTCCACTCTCCTTTGCCGACAAAGTCAGCGAATAAATATGCCCGAATTAATCAATAAGTAAACTCAAACTATATGCACCTTACTCTAAAATAGAAAAGGGAAAGAAAGTTTGAAAACTCACTCAAACACCTCGCTCAGTCATTCACACTCCTCCCGACACTCCCGCACATGCGCACAGTGAGAGAGAGAGAGAGAGAGAGAGAGAGAGAGAGAGAGAGAGAGAGAGAGAGAGAGAGAAGAGAGAGAGAGAGAGAGAGAGAGAGAGAGAGAGAGAGAGAGAGAGAGAGAGAGAGAGAGAGAGAGAGAGAGAGAGAGAGACATAGTGTTATGTGTTTATTTAATCATGAAAAATTATACATCACTAGAAAGGTCAAATTCTTAAGACATTACTTTGTTCTTTATTGCTGACTGATTAAATTAAAATACTTGAATGTTTAAATTGCTTGATTGTAATTGCTTTATGTTTTTATTAATAATACTTTTTAAAAAGTAGTGAGTTCAGAGTATTTAGTACTGAGAAACATGAAAAGTCATAAAAGTTCCTTTTTGTCTCATGAGAGCTCTGTAGCACTATTATTGTTAACTTGAATTGTTCACTACGGTATCTGTCCTGGCAGTTACCTCTTGAAATATGGCTCCTGTAATAATGAAAAGAAAAAGCCTCCAATGAATATAAATGTGATGGAACGAAATAATAGTAATGAATATGTCAAGAAATCAGGGCATATCGATTTATTATATATTTTTATTTTCTGTTCACAGGTGATTCTGATTCTCACCAAGCTGTATGACTTTCACCTTGGCAGTGTAACGGAAAGCACTCTATGGAGGTGAGCTAAAAGATACCTTTTATTCCTCTGTCTCTCATCTCTCTCTCCTCCCATCTTATCTTGTTTCCTGTTCTCCATTAAACTCTCTATCCCTGGCAGAGTATGTGAGCGGTGTATGGGAGCACAGTTGCATAGTTTTGCCTTAAGCGAGGAGCGGCAGTAATAACTTCAGGAACCATTCTGTCTCGGGCGCTTGTTAATAGGCTATAACGCAATTGCACATCAGCAAGAATTCACAGTTCTCCTTTATCATCACCTTTTTGGATTTCTATTTTATTTTAAAAGCATTTATACCCTAACTAAGCATAGCCTGTTTCTTAATGTATAGAGCTGAGAAAAAAAAAAAGTTCTCTACAGTTCAAATTCAATGACTTTTGTCATCCCTTCGTAATCCTTATTGGCTCTGTTAGATTCTTGTTTACTGGTGTTTTTGGACGCCATGTGCAATTGAGAGTAATAGGAGCAGCCTCATCTTTCACACGGTCAGCTGAACACTTCAATTTGGACAGAGAGAAGCTCCGTATTGAGGTGCTTAAGGCTGACGATTTGCGATGACGTCTGATTTGAGATGACAAGTGCGGTGCTCTTTTCAGCAGGGTTTCAAGGTTAATGGGTTTTCTGAGAATATACGGACACATTTTCTTAGTCAAGGATGCCTCGTTCTTTGTGCAGTAAGATAAATCATTGTGGAATTAAGCATAAACAGTACATCAAATTGAAGGATTTGGAAAGATAAGTCAATTATACTGTGTATAATTTGTACATTTAAAGGGTGGAAAGATTTTACACTACTTAGCTATGTCACATCTATTGTGTGAAAATAATTGTATATGCAACAACATTGGATTTGATTCCAGAAAATAAATTGAGGTACCATGTATAAATAATAAGAATAAGAAAATCAAGGTTTTAGCACTGATTGTATCATACTCCATCTACTCTATAAACAGCATTACGGTAAAGCTGGAACACTGATAACTGGTAATGGTGTTTTGCTTTGGGTGAAATTGACAAAAGGGCAGTTTTCCCTCTCAGTTTGGCCTAAAACACTATGTCTGTGGTCATCCAGTTTAAAGATGACTACAAACACAGAGGTTTTTAGATTCTCCCTTTTGGTGTTCTCACCGTATGTACGAGTCTTTGCAGCCTTTTGGCACGCACTGAATCCTTGAATGTAAACCGAAACGGCAGTTCGAGTAGGACTGTGTAGGGATAAATTGGGACTCCCAAGCATTCCCATTACTTAAAACGCTTTTAATAGGTACCCGCTTTAGCACCTGATTACAATTCCTACTAAATCATGTATTGATGCGGTTTCAACTATGTTGTAATGACCACCCCTTATATCTGTATTATAGTTAGCTTAGTGTACAGCTTAGTTTATACACACATTTACCCTACATATACACTCCTGAACAAAATTTTAAGACCAGGGGATGCATTGCAAATTTTACACATTTTACACTTGTGGATCATAACCGGGTTGTAAGCGTTGCTTCAAAATGCCAAAAGAAGAATCAGGAGCAAGAGACAAAAAATAGAGAGTAGGCAATTTATTGAAAGCTGCATTTAAACTCAAATCAGCTGATCAAAAGTTTAAGACCATAGCCCAAAAATAAATGCACAACAGTACTAAAAGTGTCAAAAAAGGTCTCAGTAGTGAGTAGCCCCCACGTTCTTGTTGATCACTTCAAAAACTCGTTTCGGCATGCTTGAAGCGACTGTTTCCAGGAGGCTGGTGGGAACGTTGCCCCGTGTGGTGAAGATGGCTTCACGAAGGGCATCCACGGTCTGGAACTGACGTCCATTTTTGTAAACTTCCCTTGCCATCCATCCCCAAATGTTCTCGATGGGATTTAAATCAGGGGAACACGCAGGATGGTCCAAAAGAGCAACGTTATTCTCCTGGAAGTAGTCCTCCGTCCCATGTTTGGTGCTCCCTTGCAAATTCTAAATGGGCAAGTTTTGTGTCTTGGGAGGAGACTTGGCCTTTGAAGACTTTTTTTATTCTTGAAGCCCTACTCTAGCAGATGACGTCTTATGGTTATTGGGCTGCAGTCAGCATCAGTAAGGGCCTTAATTTGGGTTGAGGATCGACCTGTGTCTTCACGGACAACCCGTCGGATCCTGCGGCTCAGTGCAGGTGAAATCTTTTTGGGTCTACCACTTGACTTTTTTGTCCCATAACTTTTTTTGGATTTTTTAAGAAATGTAAAATGACTGTCTTATTGCGTTCAATGCGATGGCGCGTTGTGAAAGGCCTTGCTTGTTCAGTTCAACAACTGCCTGCCACGTTCAAAGAGAGAAAGCCTTTTTGCCTTTGCCATCAGGAGATCTTGACAGTATGACTGCTTGAAGGACAATGACATGAAAGCCATATTTTTGTGCAGATTTGACCTTTTTATGTCTATGGTCTTAAACTTTTGATCAGCTGTTGAACGGCCTGTTTGAATTTAAATGCAGTTTTCAGATTTTGTTCAGGAGTGTATTCTCAATCATCAATGAGATAATTATGTAATTTCATATAATTATGTGTTAAATTCCATATATTTCAGTTATAAATAAAAACAAATGAATGTTTCAATTATTCACTTAATAGGCTATTAATAATAATAATAATAATAATAATAATAATAATAATAATAATAATAATAATAATAATAATAATAATAATACATTTTAAGAAATTGGTTTTCGTATGCTTTGTACAGTAAGCTAAGCATATTTTAAAATTAATATAATTCGTATATACTTAATCACTAACTGACAGTTTTTGGGGACGAATGTAAGAGCTGTGTGTGTAAACCTCACTTCCCTGGCCTAAAGTGGCACACTAGCAACTGACGCTAATGGCTGTGGCTTTTAGCATTTTTGTTTGTGCGCCCGCCTCCCGCGCCAGTTCAAATCCCACTCTGAGCGGGTCGAGTAGAACCAGTTACTTAGGCCAGTAAGAGCTGTGCATGTAAACCTCTCTCCTGGCCTCAAGAGGCTACGGTCTTTAACATCCTTGTTAGCACGCCGCTTCCCATGCCGGATACCCCAGTTTTGAATCCCACTCGGAGCGAGTCGAGAAGGACCAGTTACTTTTGGTGCTGTGACCTGGATGGGATTGAAGTTAAGGGGGGTGAGTGTAAAGGAGGCCAGTAAAAGCTATGCATATTAACCTCACTCCCTTGGCTTTAAGAGATGCACTAGTGACTGATGCTAGAGACTGTGTTCTTCAGCATCCTTGTTAGCAAGCCTGCCTCCCAAGCTGGAAACCCTGGTTCAAATCCCTCTTGGAGCGGGTTAAGTAGGAACGGTTACACATTATGGGTGTTTTCCTACCTATTTGACAAACAGGAAGACAGAGGTCTTATTTATATGTTTCTCTATTCTGGTAGCAGGCTAAGTTTTATTGAAAGTCCATTTTGTCAGCGGTGAAGTACCCCTTTAATTCAGTGTTAATTACAATTTCATTGTAATTAATTGTGACATTTACTTGCAATTTCTGAGTATTATATCAACACCAACCTATTTTTTTGTGTTTAATTACATATATATATTAATTTTGATGATTAGAAATGACAACTAAGGAAAATCCCAAATTCAGTATCTCAGAAAATTAGAATACACTCTAATCAGCTGATTAACTAAAAACACCTGCAAAGGTGGTCTCTCTTTAAATGGTCTCTCAGTCTAGTTCTGTAGGCTACACAATCATGGAAGACTGCTGATTTGACAGTTGTCCAAAAGACAACCATTGACACCTTGCACAAGGAGGGCAAGACCCAAAAGTTCATTGCAAAAGAGGCTGGATGTTCACAGAGCTTTGTGTCCAAGCACATTTATAGAGAGGCGAAGGGAAGGAAAATATGTGATAGAAAAACATTTACAAGCAATAGGGATAAACGCAACCTGGAAAAGATTGTAAAACAAAACCCATTCAAAAATGTGGGGAGATTCCAAAAGAGTGGACTGCAGCTAGAGTCAGTGCTTCAGGAACCACTACACACAAACTTTTGCAAGACATGAGTTTCAGCTGTCACTTTCCTTGTGTCAAGCCACTCTTGAACAACAGACAGTGTCAGAAGCATCTTGCTTAGGCTAAAGACAAAAAGGACTGCTGAGTGGTCCAAAGTTATGTTCTCTGATGAAAGTAAATTTTGCATTTCCGTTGGAAATCAGGGTCCCAGAGTCTGGAGGAAGAGAGGAGAGGCACACAATCCATGTTGCTTAAGGTCCAGTGTAAAGTTTCCACAGTCAGTGATGGTTTGGGGTGCCTTGTCATCTGCTGGTGTTGGTCCACTGTGTTCTCTGAGGTCCAAGATCAACACAGCCGTACAGACCCACAGACCCAACAATGCAGAAGAGCTGAGGGCCACTATCAGAGCAATCTTGGCTCTCATAACACATGAGCAGTGCCACAAACTGATCGACTCCATGCCACGCCGCATTGCTGCAGTAATTCAGGCAAAAGGAGCCCCAACTAAAAACTGAGTGCTGTACACACTCATACTTTTCATGTTCATACATTTCAGTTGGCCAAGATTTCTAAAACTCCTTTCTTTGTATTGATCTTAAGTAATTCTGAGACACTGAATTTGGGATTTTCTTAGTTGTCAATTATAATCATCAAAATGAAAAGAAATAAACATTTGAAATATATCAGTCTGTGTGTAACGAATTCATATAATATACAAGTGTCACTTTTTTGAATGTAATTAGTGAAATAAATTCACTTTTTGATGATATTCTAATTATGTGACCAGAACCTACATATATATAACTGTGAATATTGTCTTGTTTAAAATGTTTGAACAAAGAAATCCCTGAAGTTTAAAGGTTTATAGGCCACATATTTGTATTTAGTTGTACATTTCCTTATATTTAATATCCGACTTTTGTAGGAGGGTGATTAACACTTCATTGCCCAGAATGCATTGCTTGTGTTGAATTTATTTTAATTAAAGTTCAGTAAATGCCTCTTCCTTCTTCAATTCAGAATCGTGTTCAACTCTGATATGCATGAAATTTAAAATAGAAAAATTGACTGAACATATAAGCTGGAGATGGAGAGAATGAAATCTACTGTAGGTAGCACTTTATTTTAGATTTCTGTTCTCTATGTACATTTACTATGTTACAATAACTGGGTTATAACTATGTACTAACCCTAAACCTATCCTTAACCTACCTTTAACCCATGTAGTTACCTTACATTGCCAGTACTTTCTTGGATAACACTATAAGTACAACGTCGTAATACCTATCAAGAGTAACGCAAATGCAAACACAAATCCAGCTGTCATGGCGAAGACTGAATTCTCACGCTAGCCTGCTAAACCCTGCGGCTCTGTGCAGCCTCGATTATAATACATCACAATGACTGCTCCCACAGCAATGAAAGTATGTATTGACAAAATGATGGCTCTCTAATACTCAGTTTTCCACAAATCAGCCCTCTGGGGAGTTCTGTGCTCATTTACACAGGCTAACAACAAATCTAAGCACAACCCTGGAGCCGGTTGCCATTTGCTTTCTGTCTCTGCATTTAGCTTCGGTCACTAATAGTGGCGTTTCATGATAATATAATACACTTCAGGTCCCACACATCTTCATTGTTAATTGAGATCAAAGTTCAATTAAGATGGAGGTGGATTTTGAAGGAGCAATTGGTGAAGTTTAGTTCCGCTTGCAGAAAACTAGACAGCTGTTGACTTTTTGAGAAAGGTCAGGGCACGAGCAATGCTCTGAGAAACGGCGTGTCAGTTTTAATGAACAGCATGACCTTAAACAATGGAGCCAGATCAGTCATTTTTCCAGATAATATTCAAAGTGAATGAACCCTTCTGTATGTGGATGTGAAGGAAATATCAATGCCAGTGAAAGAACTGACACTTGTTTTGCTCAAAGCACTGTAGACTCTGCAAGCATCCTGTGTTCTTAGAGGAAGAGGAACCTCCTAATATCTTATTTATAATTCATTAGCAACAAATAGATGCAAAACAGACCTCGTAAGGTCTGAAACATTCTTGCGCTTTGTTAGGATATATGTCAGGATTAAGAAGAAAACAGAAATAGCTTTGATCACTCATATACTGTATATATATACAGTCAGAATAATCAATTAAAAATGAATCAGGTTCTTTTTCTTTTGCTTAAAGAGTTTACTTCTTGAAAACATTACGTTATATAATAAACCATATTATCAAGATAATCTAGATGTCTGTAAGCTTATCTTTGCATTCGGCATTGCTCACTTTTCGACTGTGAACTGTGAACTCAGCGATAATTGTATTCAAGCTTAACACGGTCTGATGTACCTGCTGTAAAACTGCATGTAGTTTCCGCAATGGACGTGTTTCTGGACCATCTACCCCCATTGCTTACTTCCGTCCGACATCGCTGCCGAGAGGGGTCATGCAAGGGTGACCGCTGACAGACTTTCAAATTGCATCATTTTGGCAGCGGCAGGTCCTATATAGAGTTGATATTTCACAGGTCAGCGCGTGCAAAACCAGTCAGACCTTTCAGAGCAGGACTTACCTGATGTCCCTGACCTTTTAAGAAAGTCAGAACTTACCTCTCAGCAAAAGAAAAAACAAGAACTTTGGCAATGTTCATTTTCCCCAGGGATTCTCTTTGTGCCATCTCTTATTAGGGTAAAAAAAAAACAAAAAAAAAACATCTAGATGTTTTTTACAACCTAAGTTGATTTATGGAATTGACAACTGTCCAACTTTCAAACAATACAATCTTATCGGACAAGATAGACATTTATAATGCAGTGTGAAATCTCAGAATATCCCAAAATTTTGAATTTATTTCTATATAATTGTATATTATATTTAGGGCTGTCAAATGATTACATTTTTCAATCGCGATTAAATCGCACGATTGTCATGAGTTAACTCGCGATTAATCACAATTTAATCACAGATTTTATTTGTTGTAAATGTATCTTAAATTAAGTTTGAATTAAGTTTTTAATACTCTAATCAACATGGGTAGGCTATATGGACAAATATGCATGCTTTATGCAAATGTATGTTTATTATTAGTGAAACCATATTCAATAATAATCAATAAAACAGCATGAAGACTAGATATGTATCAAAGGTCATAGATGTTTATCAAATAACTTGTTCATGTCTCTTAAGCCTAGCTTAAAAAATCAGAATAAGCAGAGATTTCTCTCATTTTAAGAATATAAATAAAGGTAGTATTACTGGCAGTTTAGTTCAGAAAAGGGCACAGTTCGTATGAAAACTGGTAATGTGAAAGCTGCCATGCGGACCTGTGAGCACACCAGAACCACATCATACCTGGAGGAGGTCCATATTCCACGAGTAGAAATATAGTGTGGCCCCTTTAAGAGAGGCGCACTCTCTTTTGAACTGCCGGTATTTTGCGTGTGCGCGCCGAACTATGCCTCGATTCACGTGAACAGTGTGAGAAACGGAGAGTTCATGTTCAGAAGAGTAACATATGCATTCGTTTTAGCTGATTGTAATGCATTTAATTCAATATAACACATGTACTGTAAGTGGTGATGTGTTAATGATTTACCTCAGACATGAGCGAGAGTGAGCTTCAGTGTATTCACGCATCCCGCTTGGACTGCAGAGAATGTGCTCTATGTAAACAGACTTTTCTTTCGACCTGGTGTCTATGGTTAAACAGAAAATATGGTAGCTTATAGGCAATAACTGCATTTTTGGTTTAGAATATTAATGATAACCATTTTCTTTCCTTATTAAAGGGTCATGAAACCCCAAAACACTTTTTTTGAGATGTAAACAGATATGTATAGGCTGCACATCATTGAAAACACGAAGGGTACTAATGGTATTCATATGTGAAAATAGTTATTTTTGCATTTTTCAGAGCGATTTCTGTCTTCCGTTTGAAAAGCTTAGTCGGAGCAACGTCACAAATGCTGACGTCGGCGCGGCCTTTTCGGCCCAAGTATGGGCTGCTGGGCACATGCTGACGTCGACCGCTCCGAGCGATTCTCAATATATATTCATGACATAAAGCTCATTCAGTCCAATCCCTGCGCTGTAGTATGCATACAAGATAATTTAGTTAATATGCATGAGACAGTCACTTCTGTCCGGCTCGTCTTACATCATTATTGTAGAGATATGGTGGGGAAGTTTTGGAAGCAGCGTGCGGAAAAGTCACGGAGGACAGCTAGGCGTTGTGCTGATACGAAATAACGTAAAGGGCGCCGAGCGAGCTGTAACCGGCGCCGTCTGTGGAAGCCTTTGCTACAAAGGCTCGGTAAAGTAAAATTAACTTGAGGAATCGCACGCCGAACCTGCAAGCATTGACTATCTAATTTATGTCAGGAGTGCAAAATAACCAATCTGTAATCTGTAGGCTAATGAACAAAAGCCACGTCCTCTCCGTTTTATTTGTCGTCACAGCCATGCACTAAACCGCATGTGTTCGGGCTCTTAGTGAAACAGTGTGCTGCATATTTGGACAAATATAGATTTAGCTGCCGAGTGATAGACAGCGCGGATCGTCACGGCAACCCAGCGCGCGTCGCTCTGCTTCAGATGCGCGGTCGAGACTATGGAGCCTCAAACCCCTTCGCTTTTACCCCGATCTAGAATTAAACATATCTATCACATCGCATGTTGGGTGGTTCACGTTCTCTTATCACGTCGGCGAGTTGTTCATCTTGCCAAACAGCGTGCATATTTGGACAAATATAGTTTTATCACCTTTGCAAAATATTTCGTCATGCAGAATAACATTTATTTTCATTTCTCACTGAATTATGCTGGTTTGAAGAGCTGAATGATTTGCGATCTCTGCTGCACGCCACTCATAGCTCTCTCATTCGCTGTACTCATCCCTCATTTAATCTCACTGTGGTAAACTATGCCAACGTGAACCAAGAACATGTCTCAGAACCGTTGTAACTGCTGCTGTTGGTATCACTAATCTTAATGCACCTACTGACACTCCCCTATTTATGCAAACCATTCCCTCTTTCCACACAATACCATCCCACCTTTTCACAGTCGACCACTCCCCCTTTTAACAAGCTTTTTCAAATCGAAGGTGTGAAAAAACACCGCTGCAGCAGGGGGGTTTCATGACCCTTTAATGTTTGCTGCTGCATCCTTTACGTCTCCGATTTCTCCAACTACGGATCAATAACGCGCGTTAATAAATTTAGTGCCATTAAAATGAATTTGCGATGCGTTAACTTTGACATCCCTAATTATATTTTATTATATTATATTATATTATATTATATTATATTATATTATATTATATTATATTATATTATATTATATTATATTATATTATATTATTACATGGTTTATGGTTTATATTGATATTATTTATTTGCTTATTTAGCAATATGCTAACAAAATCTATGCAATATGTAAAAAAAAAAAAAATCCATCCATCCATCCATCCATCCATCCATCCATCCATCCATCCCTTCACCATTGCTCACGAACCTTATTCCACATTTTATATATATGAGATTTATGAAAATTCTGCACTCCTGCTTGGCCCCCTCCTTGTGCTTTCCGTTCCGACACTCATAAATCACTAACGATTATTATTCAGAAGGTCATTTACCACACTGTGTTTTTTTCATTGATATTCTTACCTTTTTAATTACACTCTGCTGGGACTTCCCCTTATATCCTGGAGCCAACTCTAATTTAGTGTCTGTCATAATAATAAATTGAGAATATCATCACCACCATCAGTGTGTGCTCACTAGACTGGATTTGCGAGCAGTTTCTAGTTTCGGAAGCAGCCTCAAAGGCACTTGTTATGTTTGCTGTAATCAAATTAAAATCCCATCAACACACCAGATGTGTCAGAAATGGGAGTCAGACCGTTCCCTGTCCTGCGATAGTGGCCCCAAGGGTCTTTCATTATAAGGAAAATAGTCTAAATAGAGGAATAGAGTCATATACTTGACAGATAATATCTGCCAACATAAAGACGGAAGGTTTAAAGGTCTTATTTTCCTTTTGTCACGGCCCCAATTATTTATTATAATGACACATGTCATATTTAGCTTGTCTCCAGAGCTTATCTGTGGAATTGAGAGTGTTCTGAGAGTGTTATCTAGTAGGCTATCTACTTTGCTGATATTATTCTATATATCCATTTATCTATAGAAAGGATTTGGAAATGCTTGCAAGGCTGCACAAGAGTAGAATTATGTTATAGGATTTGCTTTGTGTTTCTGTTTAAATGAAATGCCACTTTGATGTTGTCATGGCATTCACAGCAAATCTTGTTTTCAGTTGGCTCCACATACTAAGAATAATATCACTGTGCTGTAAAATACTTTGTGAATAAAAAAACACAAAATGATGATGTACATTTTCAAAACTCCAAATGATGCATGCTTATCCTTGTTTTTGGATGTCACATGCTTTTGGGTGGTTGCTTAGGAGTTGCTATGGGTTTGGTCATGTGTTCTTATTAGTTTTGCTCTGTCGATATGCTGTTATAAGGGTGTTTTGGGTGGTTTAGGAGGTTATTAGGTATTTACTTACTGGCCCCAATCAGTTGGCTTTTTTTGTTTGTTTTTTTCGTGTGGCTGTTTTGTTCTGTGTGTCTGTTCTTTTCTGTTCTTCAGCTTTGATGGATGGATATTCTTTCTGTTTTTTTATTATTATTTGTTTTTCAATGTTAATTTGTGTGTGTGTGGGGGGGGGGGATGGTTGTTGGCCTGTTTTGTTTTTGTGTTTTCCATGTGTGTTCTTTTGTTTTCTTTTTCTTTTTTTGTGTTCTGTTTTGTTTGATTTGTTTTTCAATGTGTTTTTTGTGTGTGACCTGTTTTGTTTGTGTGTGTGTGTGTTCTGTGTCTGTTCTGTTCCTCTGTTTTGTTTGTTGTTTGTTTATTTTTTGTTTTTCGTTGTTGTTTTGTTTCGTTTTTGTGTATGTGGGTTTTGTTTAGTTTGTGTGTATGTGTGTGTGTGCGTGGCCTGTTTTGTTTAGTTTGTGTGTGTGGCATGTTTTTTTTAGTTTGTGTGTGTGTGGCCTGTTTTGTTTAGTTTGTGTGTGTGGCCTGTTTCGTTTTCTGTGTGTAGGCTTTTTGTGGCCTGTTTTGACTGTTTGGTTCTTCTGTTTTGGTTCTGTTTGTGTGTGTGTGTGTGTGTGTGTGTGTGTGTGTGTGTGTGTGTGTGTGTGTGTGTGTGTGTGTGTGTGTGTGTGTGTGTGTGTGTGTGTGTGTGTGTGGGTGGGTGTTTTGTTCTGTTCGGTTCCATTAAGTTTGATCACTTTCGATAAGTAATAGTACTTAGCTCCTCAACAAGTTGTATGATTTGAGTTATCATTCATTTCCAAATTGTTTCAGGATTTTTTTTAAAAAACTTTTTACTATACTTTTTATATAGTTTGTTCTGATGAACCCGATCACACATAAATGAGTATAAATAGTACGAGTGTGCAATGTCGTGGAATGTATACGCCAAAACTCATTTTGGCGTGCATGTGATACGCTGTTTTTCGCGTGCATATGATACGCACTTTATGGCGTATATATGACACGCGCTTGGGTAGGTTTAGGGTAGTGGGGCGTATATATGACACGCGCTTGGGTAGGTTTAGGGTAGTGGGGCGTATATATGACACGCGCTTGTGTAGGTTTAGGGTGGTGGGGTGGGGGGTTCGTATGTATAATACGCCATAAAATGCGTATCATATGCACGCGAAAAACAGCGTGCCATAGACACGCCAAAATGAGTTTTGGCGTATACATTCCACGACATTGCACACTCGTACTATTTATACGCATTTTTGTGAGAATACCCTGGTTCTGATGCAGAGTCCTGGAATGAACTTCCACTCAATGTAAAGCCTACTCCTTTAATAGTGCCTGCACTTAAACTCATTAACGAAACCAATTTTACTTCAATTACTCTTAAACTATCAATACGTAAAATAATGAACATCTAATGCATAAAGGTAATGGAACATTTTAAAACAAACTGCACAACCAAAACAAACTCAAACGAGAATGATCGTGGGATGGATTGCACATCTTCACAATGGAAGGGAAACTTTCCAAAAGAGTTTGGAGCAATACTTCTCCCCACAGATATAAGTTCAGGCTGATTGGATCTAAAGATTATAATTGGGGGAGAAAGAAGCAGATAACCAGGGGGGAAACACTGAAATAAGAATGAAGGGATGAAAATGAAAACTTTCGTCTGCACTTGGATGGTGGCTCTTTTGCAGAGCTTTGCCTTTTCGAACACCACCCAGATTTCTTTGAAACACACTGGCAATTTTAATAAGAATGTGAGAGTCTATGTGAACGTACTATCAAACACACCCCCTAAAAAAAAAAAGAAAAAAAAAGGAAGGAATGCTGAGAGGTAGGAAGGAGAGAGAAAATGAGAGTCCTAATATTGGAGTCTACTCTCCTATTCTACCTCCCAACGACTGAGCATGAGCAAAGGAGACAAAAAAGAGACTATAGCGATTAGGGTGTTGCTCATTTGCTGAATAAATTAGGTGTCACAGACCAAAGATAATAAATCCAGATAAATATAAATCACAGATTTCTTTTCTTCTCTTTGGCTTTCTGTCTCTGTCTCACTCATAGCAACATAGTCCGCTAGCAGAGAGCCTCCGCCACAGTAATGAACACTCATTTTTAATTAGCAGGGCTTGGCATGTTGCATCTTTTCTTACTGTAAAATCATTCATGTGAATACTGCGTATATTTCACTTATGTGTTGGGGTATAATAGGATCACAGGGAAAAGGGCTGGACAGGATTTAGAAGGAACCATAACTAATTTCATTCAAGGCCAGAAAATTATATTGTTTATAGATCGAAAGTATGTAGAACACATATTTCTTTTTCTATTCTCTTTTTACATACTACTATTAAAACGTTTGTTGTCAATACGATTTATTTGAATGTTTTTGAAATAAGTACCAAGACCTAATTTGAGTCAATCAAATGAATCAAGTAAAAACTAAATCACGTCTCAACACATTTATTGAAGGTTATGCTCTAATTATTGTTCTTTGTTAATTATGATTTACGGACAGTTATTAATTGATATGTGTATGGTACAATTTTTGGGACATAAACTTTGACACTTAGACATTAAAGTGGCAGTGAGGAAGTGGTGTTGCTTTTATTTTTATTATTTAATATAATAAATATTGTAATTTAACCATTTCACAAATTAGATGTACATTTCAAACATGTTCATTATTTATCACAGCCCAAAGGCCAAACAAGTGTAATGATTGGATTTTAATTCATAGTTTACTGCTGTCATGCATTAAAAATAAAAGCCTATATAGGAGAAGGCTAAATCAGGGAATAGTCTTTATTCAATTATTCATTTCATTAATGTAGATTTTACAGGGTAGAAGGACAAGGTTTTGTGCTATAACATCTGTTTAATTCATTTATTTTAATAATGTATTGGATGAACATCACGTAAAGCTAAACTCATATGTAAATATGTGATAATTTAGCTATGAATGCCTGCCGTTCCTTAAAAGGGTCATCTTCCCTCATCTTCTACGTAAAATATGTATAACTTCAATACATTTTATATGTACAGTCAACCAGTCATCTTAAACTCACAGGTGGCCGTGTATGAAAGGGTCCTCTTGTCACTTTCTGTCCTTATGCCCCCTTTTCTAGATATAAAGCCAGAAACATGCATTTACACTTTTGCAGAGCTGAATTCTCATGACATGGCGATGTCACCTTATATCAGTCTTCCGTCCTGAGATAGACAAATCCCTCCCCTCTCCATATTCAGATCCACTCTCTATTGTATGGAAGCTGTGCTTAACAGTTACCTCCCAGAAAAGGCACTTTAAAACCAGAAATGGGTTACACAAAAGACATGGAGCTCATTGTCTCTCTCTCTCTTTCCAGCTCCATGTTTTTGGATGTTGACATGCCAAGGATGATCCTGAATTGACCACAGTCTGATCCCCATTTAGTTCCCTGGCTAGCAACAGCGCGTGTGCGCAACCGATGTTTGTCCTTCTGGCTGCGACCTGAGAATGTCTCGGTACTCATGCAAGAGTAATAGTGCCTTGTGGAAATGTCAAACTTTTATACTTCTTTATTTTAAAGATTCATTTCTGAACATAAAAGCTTTCTTGAAGATCATTGTGAGAAAAGGGAGGTCTAGAGAGAATTCTCTGCATGCTTGACAAGATGTGCGTTGAGAAAGATGTAGTTGTAGACCTGTTTTGTATAGATAGACAGACATGCCTGAAAAAGATAGTCAGACGGAGACAGACAGACAGACAAAAGGATGGATGGATGGATGGATGGATGGATGGATGGATGGATGGATGGATGGATGGATATACTGACAGATGAAAGGACGGATGGATGTATAGATAGACAGTTAGGCAGACAGACAGATGGAAGGATGGATGGATGGATATGTAGACAGACAAATAGATAACTGATGGATTGATAGATGGATGTATGGATAAACAGATGAAATGATGGATGGATGGATGGATGGATGGATGGATGGATGGATAAACAGACAGA
This sequence comes from Pseudorasbora parva, assembly GCF_024679245.1. NCBI lineage: Eukaryota > Metazoa > Chordata > Actinopteri > Cypriniformes > Gobionidae > Pseudorasbora > Pseudorasbora parva. Next base: position 14,617,148 of record NC_090175.1, on the reverse strand, counting down.
CAGATGGATAAACAGACAGACAGATGGATGAATAGATAGATAGATAGATAGATAGATAGATAGATAGATAGATAGATAGATAGATAGATAGATAGATAGATAGATAGATAGATAGATAGATGGATGGATGGATGGATGGATGGATGGATGGATGGATGGACGGATGGACGGATGGACGGATGGATGGATGGATGGATAGATGAATGGATAGTAGATCGATAGATATATAGTCAGTCAGACAGACATACTGCCGGATAGATGGATGGATGGGTAGATATGTAGATAGATTGATATGCATTTATTAAGTTTTTAGGTTTGTGATACATTGCTTGCAAATAATACATTGTTTTACACATTGCACCTTTTTTTTTCTTTCTTAATGAACTAACAAATTAGGTGAACGTTATCAATTTCACTTTAAAACGGTATTGAACTATTAAATAAGAAGCAATTGATTTTTATATAAGTTGGCCTACCTCAAAATCAAATCAATACAGAATAATAATGGTGATAATAAAAGATTAAGGTATTGATACTTAAGTATATTGATTCAAATTAATAGCTTTGCTATACTGTATTGATTTTGTTTCTCCTTAGGCAGTCTGCCAACAGTCCGATATGATGCATATTAAATCGACCTGGAAAACTGTCATCTGATTGGCTGGTATTGTGCAATTTCTGTAGTATGGCCATAACAGTCATATGAAGTCATGTGACCAGTGACGGGGTTGAGGAACAACCACACAATCACTGGATTTGCCTTAGATTATAGTTCCTAATGAGGCTAATCTCATTTACTAACTATTGATCATCTAATAAGAAACAATATCAGTCCTAAATTTGCTATTACTTGCTTATTAGTTAATATTGTTTTTATATTAGTCACCATAACAGGTTACAAGATGACAATATTCAGAGATGTTTCTGAAGTCTGCAGTCTTTTGCTTCATATTTAATAGTGCTTCAATATGATAGCTGTTGATGAGGATCTAAATATGATTATCGTCCGCTAATGCGTGCTGAGCTTACACAACACGATGTAAATTTTATATATATATATATATATATATATATATATATATATATATATATATATATATATATATATATATATATATATATATATATATATATATATATATATACAGTCTTGTTCAAAATAATAGCAGTACAATGTGACTAACCAGAATAATCAAGGTTTTTAGTATATTTTTTATTGCTACGTGGCAAACAAGTTACCAGTAGGTTCAGTAGATTCTCAGAAAACAAACAAGACCCAGCATTCATGATATGCATGCTCTTAAGGCTGTGCAATTGGCCAATAAGTTGAAAGGGGTGTGTTCAAAAAAATAGCAGTGTCTACCTTTGACTGTACAAACTCAAAACTATTTTGTACAAACATTTTTTTTTTCTGGGATTTAGCAATCCTGTGAATCACTAAACTAATATTTAGTTGTATGACCACAGTTTTTTAAAACTGCTTGACACCTGTGTGGCATGGAGTCAACCAACTTGTGGCACCTCTCAGCTGTTATTCCACTCCATGATTCTTTAACAACATTCCACAATTCATTCACATTTCTTGGTTTTGCTTCAGAAACAGCATTTTTGATATCACCCCACAAGTTCTCAATTGGATTAAGGTCTGGAGATTGGGCTGGCCACTCCATAACATTAATTTTGTTGGTTTGGAACCAAGACTTTGCCCGTTTACTAGTGTGTTTTGGGTCATTGTCTTGTTGAAACAACTGTTTCAAGGGCATGTCCTCTTCAGCATAGGGCAACATGACCTCTTCAAGTATTTTAACATATGCAAACTGATCCATGATCCCTGGTATGCGATAAATAGGCCCAACACCATAGTAGGAGAAACATGCCCATATCATGATGCTTGCACCTCCATGCTTCACTGTCTTCACTGTGTACTGTGGCTTGAATTCAGAGTTTGGGGGTCGTCTCACAAACTACCTGTGGCCCTTGGACCCAAAAAGAACAATTTTACTCTCAATAAATAAAAAAATCTAAAAATGAGCCATTCAGGAATGTGATCCAATGTGACATCATGTTGGAACAGGCCTAATCTACGACTTGTGACGGAATCTGCCCAATTAGCATAGATGCATCCTGAGTGAGATGAGTCCGCCATGCTTATCTCTTCGCCAGAGCATTTTACAGCATCATTCAAGTAAGAAATGTATTCTTATTAAAGCTACTACAGGTATTCACTCAAGAGCAGTGGGTGATTGTCTGTATTTCTTTTGTTGTTTGATACATGTACTGTATATTACACTGCGTTTACTTTAATACACAGATCTAATGAAGTTTCTTTATTTGCTGTTTACGTTTACAGAAATACCTGACTTTGCTTATGTGAACTGTGTGTGTTTTTGACATAACCTTGTGTGTATTTGACAGTATAAGTGTAACCCCTTCTGTTTGGACCGGGACTCGAACCCGGGTCCGCCAGCATGAGAGTCGGACGCTAAAGGAGGCTTATGGCTGCAACCTCTAGCGTCAGTCGCTACTCGCTAGAGTGTCTCTTGAGATCAGAGGAGTGAGGTTTACTCGCACAGCAACTACTAGCTGGCCTCTGTTACATAAGCGCAATAACACCTGAAAGAGAACTTAGTTTAAAACTCACAGGACGCGCCGTCTGACATCTAGCTTTCCGTGTGCGTGCTTCAGATGTGTGCGCTCAGAAAAGCATAAATCAGAAGTTTACACTGATTTAGCTTTAAAGGTCCACTGAAATCAAAATGTAAGTTTTTTAGGTTTTAGTATGACTGTGTTAGCCTTAAAGTTATGAATAAGCTGGTATGTTCAAAAACTATGACAACATTTGCATTTAGGAGATATAAGCATTCAAAATTTACAGTCTCCCACTTCTGTTAAAACGAATCTCAGTGAAGTCTGCGATGATGTCACAAAAATCTTTCTCGTCAAATCTTCTGTCCAATCAAAATGCTCTCTAGAATCTAAAGCCCGCCCCCTACACTGCTGAAGCTAAGGCTGAAATCGGTCATGAGTTGTTAACACACATTTACTAATTTCTACATGGTGAAAGGCACATAGCACACTATGTATGTGATAGGAAACGATTCAGTGTAAATATGCTTTCATTTGAGGCGAATAAAGTCTGTTTTCACGTTAGTTTCACGCACCGCAGCAGCACACACACCCCAACGGCTCTGGTCTATATTTAGACTATAGACACGAGAGCGCAGCGCGGATCATATGCGCGAGTCGGTGCAGACAACAAACATATCGAGCCATTTGAATTCTGCAC